>NW_022196911.1:36641917-36685237 GCF_008632895.1 Mastomys coucha | reverse complement strand
AGTGCGCGTATCTGCCCACAGCGTGGTGTGTCTGCTCATGATTGGCTGTTCGCTCATTACCCTATGTAGCGCCCCAGGATGGGCCGTGACATGGCGTCCTTTTCACTCTACGCACATGCGCCAACAGTTGTCCACTAGGAGTTAACAGCGGAAGTAGGCGCCATCTTGCCATGGCGAATGCCTCTCAAGATTCACGGCTCCCCACAGGGTGGAAAATTTGGGTTTTCTTCGGAGTCATTCAGGCATGAAGGAAAGGAATAGCATACAGAGTAGAATGATTGTGGCCAAGCATGGCATTACCACCAATGGATTTTGTAAATGAGGTTCCTGGTTTCTCCGTAACATATAACATGAAATACAATTGTCCTATATTTTCTGATCTGGTGAGCTATTGTTTTCTGCTCTTTGGCCAGAAGACTTTCTTAATATCCTTTGTCCTAATTTATTTGTTTTTCTTGATTGCTGCATTTGCAAATACCATATGTAGAAAGAAAAAAAGATTACACCATGCTGTACCCAATATTGGAACCCAGTCTGTCACCTATCCTCTTTCTAATCTTCAATCTCCTAACAAAATTTCCTACATTATGTTCAATCTTTTTGTGAGAAGTTTTCTAAAATATATCTTTACATTGTGGTCCAGTCTGGGCTCACATTCACAGTCCTGGCCAAACCTCCCAAGTGCTTAGGTTACAGTGGTTAGGTACCACAATTAGTTTAGCCTTTTAAACATTAGTTAGCAAAGATAACAGAAAAAAAAGTATTGGTCTCCTAAATTGCAAAGTTCTGCTTTTTTGTTCTTGGATTTTTGCTTTTTGGTTTTTTTTTTTTTTGCATTTTGTAAACATACTTGGATTTCCAGATCCCCAGAAGTTGTCTGATTTAATTTTTTCCATGTGACTTTACTGGAATGAGGATTCTCCAAGTGTCACTTGAGTAATTTAGCTTATTTTGTCTTTAGATCAATTTATCCTCATAATATTCTATGAAAATATGATCAGGACTTTCAAAACAACGTCAAGGGTTCTCTCTTAGTAGACAGCAAATGTAGGAAGTATGAAGGTAATGATGTGGGAGCCTGCTGTTATCAGATGGCATTATTCCTATTAATACCTGTAGACACTTGGTTTAATATATAATACAATTTTATCTGAGCATAAGGGACAGAAACAGTACAACAACAGCAGCAAATATTGCTGCCACAGACTTTGAAATTCCCCAAAACTGACCAAGAAAACTACTCAGATAAAGGTCTGTGCTCTATTAATTCTTGACAAAGATGGCAAAAGCAGTTACCTATTGGGAAAAGCCAAAGCTCTGTGGGTGGAGTAGAGCAGTTTGAAAAATCATTTTCAAAACATCATTTTCAAAACACAACAGGATTGAGTCCTACTTGAGAAATCTCTGTAGACTCCCTCCCCAAAGCCCGGACAGTAACGCAGCGCTGCCCACTGTTGAACGGAACCGGCTACATTCAGAAGCTCCACCCCCATTGAGCAAGAAGGAAGTTACTGATTGGACTGTTACACTGACGTAGTTTGGGGGAAGGGTTTTGCCCCAGGTATTTTACCTGTTGCGGGAACAAAGGAATGATTATTAAATTCAAGATGACTGAGTGACCAGACCTCATGTCGTCTAATGTTTTACTTTTCCCACATGGGTATGGTACAGTATGGCTAGCCTACCTCTTCTTGTCTCCTTCAATCTCTTCCTATCTATTTCTTACTCCTATTACCAGAAGAACCCTTTATTTCATTTATGTTGGCGCTGGCTGCCAATAAATCTCCTATATTTGCCTGGGAGACTTTCAAAGACATTGCAAATCTATATCCTCTTGAACTCTAATGTCTACATTGGTAGGCATTCTCTGTCAGTTATTGGGTGTCTTTTACTTCCACAGCACTAGAAGTTTGAAAGAACATGACCTAATGAGTGTACAACTAATAAGAAACTGCCTGTGAGACAAATTTTCTGCCTTTAAGACTTTACTCACTTGAAATGATCCTAGATTCTAGGATCCTAGATCCTAGATTCATCATGTGATGTTCTACTAGGATAAGACGCCTATGGGGATCAGGTTATTTAAACCATCTGTTCCATTGCAGCTTTTCACAGGGCTCATAACTCTGGTCTCTATTTACCAGGAGAAGCTCCATCCAGAGCAGACACTACACAGAGGACCTCACATAATAAATAAATGAGGCATCTAGTCAATACCCAAGCGAGTTACCAGGAAAGGCTTATTCTAGTAAGATGGCAACTTCTATCAACAACTTAACTTAGTTTTATGAGGGATCTTGGAATGCAAGTACGCATATAAGGCTATCTCTGAATAAGGAGTCTAATAAACTGTAAAGAAAACATATTTAAAGACAAATAAGTATATTGACTTATTTTATTTTCAGTGTATAGTTTGTGCTTGAATGCATATATGCACACTATATGTGTTCAGGAGCCTTAAGAAAAATGAGAAGTGTCAGAAACCCTAGAACTTCAGTTATAGATAATACCAATAATCACATGGAAGGTAGAACCTGAACAGAGGTCCCTGAAAGAGAAACCACTAATTTCACCTGTTGAGGCATCTTTTCACCCCTGTATATTTTTGGGGGTGTGCTTATTAGATCTTGAGTAATGAGAAGTATATGAGTAAGTTTCAAGAAATTCTTAATGGGAATTATAAATATGGTATACAAAGATACATAACTTCTGCTCATGTAGTTCTTTCTAAGTTACTGTGTCTGTAGATGTCTTCACATGGGATTTATGAAGAAGTCTCCCAACTTCCTCCTCCTGCCTGTATGATGCCTCTTGATAAAGACTAAGTTTTTTCAGTTAAGATAATGCTTTAGCTCGTCTCCATAACAGTGAAATCTATGTGCCCACAGATAGTTCTGTGCTTTATCTTGCCTTTAGAGAAATTGATTATTGAGCAGAATGAAGGAAGTTTCTAGATCCATGATTGCCATGCAACACATAGTGTGTATTGTATCTTTTATTCCTTTTCTGTTGGCCATGTAGTTCCCAGCTGTCAGCTAAATTCCTCTAGAGAAATCAGAAACTCTCATATCCAGACATTTATCTCCATTTCTTGACAAATAATAATTTGGGGTTCGTGTAAGATGACTATGTTAAAACAACCCTTGTTGAATATTATTTAAATGGGTTGGCTGGAAATGGATTTTCAGTGCCTTTGCTGTTGCAATCTGTCTAGGTTTATAGCACTTCTTCCTTTTTTATTCGTTCCTCATTCCCTTTTGTCTAATCATAACATACACTAGGGCATATTTAATAGTTTATAAATAATTCTGATGCCTTTAAAGGATTTTAGAGTGAAGCTTGTTTTTCTCCTTTTGCGTTAAACTAGATTGTTGCTGTTATGCTTCATGAAACCCTATTAAGACAGAAAGCCTACAGTAAATTATCTTCTGGCAGATATTTTCAACAGACTCCATTAAATCTTTGACTTGGCAATGTTTGTTTTATACACGCCCTGCCCTTTGTGAAGATGTTCTGTGTTTGCTCCAAGGACAGAGAAGTAGAAAGTTTTCTTTAATACATTCCATCACCTATTGAAAAAACTGAAATTGATTGTCACGTGTTTATAGATTTTTTTTCTGGTTCGAGCTTTTATTGTTGTTTTTTTAATCGCAATAGTTTATCTTCCACTTTGTGTCTCTTTCTACATTGGCTTTTGGCCATTTCTTTTCAGAGAAGAGGTAAGATGAATTTACACATCTTTTAGTCTCCTGTCTACTGTTGCTCCCTAGTTACTGTTCATTGCCTTATGCTGTACCGAGAGGCTTTTGTATGAGAAGCCAGGAATAAACTTTTAAATTTATCTTTTAAAAAGCAGAGTGACCAACTCATCTACAATAGAGAAAATGAAATGAGTTCTTGAATATATCCATGTAAATTATGTGACTAATATATTTTGTTAGTTATAAAGATAGTTTATACCACTAGAATAAATCTATTTTTCTATTTCTTATTGACTCTAACATACTTGAGAAATATATGTGTATTTATGGGTATGGCAAAGAGTGCACAATCAAAATGAAAAGTTGTCAGGTATGAACATGGATGTCAAAAATCATAAAGCATTCTAGTATGGCACGGGTTCATCCTTTCTTTCCAAGGAGCATTGCCAGGTGAAAATCAGGATCAGAGGGAGAACATAAGCATGGATAGAGCAGATTCAAAGCAATACTGGCAGATACATCCTGCATGAGATTTTTCATAAGCCAGTAAATGAGCATGAGTAGACATACACTAATAGATGAAAATATTTTACACATCATCTTCATTTTGTGAATAATCTTGTAACACCATCTCAGAACATTCTAGGAATTTCTATGTGCTAAAAAAATCATATTAACATTGGTAGAATAATTTGGAACAATAAAAATGTCTTAGCAATATATACATTATTTTTTCACATTTCAAACCACTTGTGGCAAAATGGACTAAATCTCTGAAACTTTAATTGAGCCCTAATGAAATGTTCTCCTTTAGAAGAGTTGCCTTGGTGTGTCTTCACAGTGATAGAAACCCCATAAGACAACCCACACACAGATTTACCATTTTAAGTAATCTTGACTTGTTTAAATATGCAAATATAACATCATATTAAAAATACTAGCATAGAAATATAAAATTCTGTGAACTAGTAACAGACTGAGATACAAAAAAAGAAGAAGGAAACAAAGTTTAGAAACTTTAGTAAAGAAAATGGCAAATAGTTTTCTCTTTAAAACCAAGCATGCCTTTTAAATATTTTAGCCAATTTTATTAATTTTCAAAAGAAAAGAAAAAATTCAAGACAGAAGAAGAAAGATTTTTAGTTCAGACCCATGACTTCTCAAATAGCTTCCTTGTATTTTCCATGATATAGTTTATACAAATTAATGACACTTCAGCAGGGAACCTGTTCAATATTGACATTTGGGCACAGCTGTCTCTTTTGGTTGTTGTGCAGAAAAGCAACATCTGCTTATTAATGAAAAAAAAAAACCCCAAGAAATAATGAACAGCATTTATTGTAAAAACTTGTGTTTAAAAAAAAAAAAGGAGGACATAGACTGGGATGGGTAAGAAAGAGTTTGGATCTGGCAGGTATTAGAGGAGGGATATATATGGTCCCACACTTTGAATAAAAATTTTAAAGAATTAATTACAATGAGAAGCTTCATGTTTTTATCTTCTATTTTTAAATTTACTTTTATTTATTCACTTTACATCTTGATTGCTGTCCCCCTCCTATTCGCCCCCTTCCATAATCCTTCCTCTGAAACCCACTCCCCTTCCCGAGAAGAGGGTAGAGGCTGCCCCTGGGTATCCTTCTCCCCTAGCACATCCTCTCCCACTGAGGCCAGATAAGACAGCCTAGCTAGAAGAACATATCTCACAGACAGGCAACAGTTTTGGGGATAACCCCTGCTCCAATTTATCTGTACATATCTGAAAACTGAGCTGCATGCACATCTGCTACATATGTGCAGTGGGGGTAGTAGATTCAGCGTGTGTATGCTCTTCAGTTGGTGGTTTAGTCTCTGAGAACCTCAAGTGTCCAGGTTAGCTGACTGTTGGTCTTCCTATGGAATTCCTATCCCTTAGGGGCCCTCAACGCCCACCTGTTTCATAAGATTCCCAAAGTTCCATTCACTGTTAGGCTGTGCGTCTCTTCATTCGTCTGAGTCAGCTGCTGGGTGGAGCTACCAGAAGACAGCTTGTTAGTTAGATTCATGTCTGCAGGCATAACAGAGTATCATTAACAGTGTCAGGGATTGTTACTTGTCCATGGAATGGGTCTCTAGTTGGACAGGTTATTGCTTGACCACTCCCTCAGTCTCTGCATCTTCTCCCGTCCCTGCACTTCTGTAGACAAAATAAATTTTAGGTCGAAAGTTTTTAGGATAGGTTGGTGTGTCTATCGCTAAGAGAAGCCTCATTTTTTTTAACGTAAAATAAAATTTAATTTGTCCAGCATAGAATATTTTGGAACTTTAGGCAAATTAAGCAACCATATTCAAGTTATAGGAAACTGCAGTGGGGTAACTTCTAAATCTTTTGCACAGGGATGTATTCAGAAAACTGATTTGTTTTCTGAGACTGAGAACAGGAGAAACCTGGCAAAGAGATGATGTTGAGAAAAAGGTGTTCACATTGAAAAACATAAAACAAATAAAAAAAAACAAAAACTTAATTATTAAGTGGTTTTTTGGTTTTGAGGAAGAAAAAGATATTTTTAATAAGGGTTGGTTATCTCCTTGAATCCAGGTATCTCTAGTTTCTACCTAGTAGCAGTTCAAAGAGCTACTTAATTTTCAACATGGTGTAACTGCCAGCACCACAGCAGTGCCTGTTGCAATGTAAACTGACAGCTACATCTAATGTAATGTGGACACCCAAGTCACAGTAAGACTTCATCTGTTTCCCTGCTTTAGTTCTTCACATTTCTTTGGTCAAAAGCATTTAGTAGGGCCCAGTTATTGAGAAAGCTATTCAGAAGATTTAATTCTATGGATGACTTAAATAAAAATCATGATTTTATCCCAAATACTTTCTCCTGGTCCCTCTCATCTTAATACCCTTAATGTTGACTTTGACTACCAGAGACTTGACTAAGGAGTCCACCAGTAGTTGATCATAGTGTGGAAAGAAAGTAACTAAAATAGCTGAGATCCCAGAACTAGCCATATTGTTATACTGAGACTTTAATTCTGGTCTCCTAATCACTGTGCTGTCCTGCACGTTTCTTCAAGATCACTGCTTTATACTTAAATAATTTCAGTGAGTCAAGCTGTACAAACTAAAATATATCATTAGGCAATGACGGTGTCCTAGGGGCAGTTTCCTGAAGTATTCCAGGAAACGTAGAATTTAGATTTTGTATTTATTGTATATGTTATTTATTTACACTTCAAATGTTACCCCTCCCCAGTTACTCAGGTACCCAGTTTCCCCTCCACAAACCCCCTATCCTCTTCCCTCTCCCCTTGCTTTTATGATGGTATTCCCCCACCCACTTACCCACTCCTACCTCACCACCCTGGCCTTCCCCTACAGTGGGCCATTGAACCTTCACAGAACCAAAGGCCTCTCCTGTCATTGATTCCAGATAAGGCCATCCTCTGCTACATATGCAGCTGGAGCCATAGGTCCCTCCATGTGAACTCTTTGGTTTGTGGTTTAGACTTTGTATTACTTAGAAAAAAATAAATGGGCTTGCTTGTGTATATGTTACTAGAATATTTAGACATTTGTTGCATAAAAATCTCCAAAAACCACTGAACAATATTTTCTAATGATTTGTCTTTCTATTTTAAATAATGCTTATATGTCTGTATGACTGCATATGGGTATAGTTTTGTGATACATGAGGTGGTTAGAAGAAGAAAATAAGTCCTTGTTGTACTGAAGTTACTGGAAATTGTGCAGCATCTGAAGTGCCAGGAGCTGAACTCTGATCCTTTTGAAGGAAAGCAAAGGCTGTTAACCAGTGAGATGTTTCTGTGGTTTTAGAATTAAGTTTCTAATTTCCTGAGTGCTTAGCATAATCTTAACATTGCTTTGAGTAAATTTCTTTCAATATAGAGTTGATATTTTATTTAATTCTATAGCAAAGAAAAAATCTACATAATTTACATAACTTTTAAAATTTAGAACATATGATATGAAACAACCCTACAGGGAATGAGTGTCATACATGTAAATGATTTGGTAATATTGACTTTTGTTTCTCAGAGGAAAAAAAATCCTGAAAGTTTAGAAAAACCAAGCATATGAAAGGGAATAGCATGAAAAATACATCCTTTATTTTTATGTCATTTTTCCTGGTTTATGTTTCCAGAGGCACCCAGTTAAAAAGGTAATTAAGTATGCATTTTCTAAACTAAAAACATGAGATAATAATCACTAGCAATTTAAAAATAGTAATAACAAAATTACAATAGTGGTATGTATATTAATAGATGCTACACAGATGGCTGAAATGCATAATGTTTTCATATTTTCTCTGAGCTTTTATCTATTCCATGAGTTACTCATATTTAGATATTACTGAAACTAATGAGAAAAAGTATGGTAGTATTTCAACTTAGAGTAAGTTTATTTCAGAGACATTCAAGTATCTTTTATTGTTCTCCCTAAAGCTTCAGAATTCAATATGCTTGTGTTAAGAAATCTCATCACATTGCTTTGTTTGGATCCAGAAGTAATAAGAGCTAAATATAATTTACTGGTTAGGCATTTAATTTCAAAAGACAAAAAGATAGTGTTCATTGACTTCACAGTGCTCCAACTGTCCTGTTTGTAAGTTGTAGAACAGCTGAGCCCAATACAGTACCATGGGAAAAAAAACTATGATTGAAAGTTTAATTTACACACTGATTGTAAATCCGGTGATACATACCTGTAGCCGAACTGAAGATTTGCACAGGTTTGTTAAGAATTAAGGTGCAGACAGTATATGTATGCAAAGCAGTAACTGGGCCAATTCGTGATTGTGATGCTTATCCTAAAACTACTGGGTGAAAAAAAAAAACTGTGAATATTGTAAACAAAAAGTCAACTTTGGGTGTTGAATATTGTAATAAGAAGAGTCAACTGAGCAGTCTGTACAGAGCCAGTTGGTTGTCTGCAACTTACCTCTCTGCCCCATTCATCTCATCACTGCACACTTGGCATGCATACTCACTTCTTGATGGTTGCTTTAGCAAACTGTACTTTCACACATTCTTTTCAGGTTCAGTCAAAAAATAATTTTAAACCAACATTTAAAATGGTGATTCTATACTTAGGGTATTTTTAGCTAATGGATTGAACCACAGATATTGCATACTATACTGGGATATTATATATAATGTTTTAGGACATAAAACATTTTAATGCAGAATGTTTAAATAAGGTTATATATAGGTGTCTATTGAAGACTTTATCCCATGTTTGTGGTTTTCACTTCTAGCTTTTTGCAATTTATACTCTCTTCTTCTAGTCTATAAGTACCTTAGTGAGCAATCAAACAACAGAAATTCTAGTTCAAATTTGACTCTTTTTGTGCCTACTGAAGAACATTAACCTACTCTTGCCTCCCTCTATCCTTCTCAGGTGTAGTTATTTACCAATCTAAGCCCAACTTCTATGAGTTTGTCTTAAAATTTTACATATGCACAGAGTTCATTTGGCTTTGGTTGTTCTCTGTTTAGTTTGTTTCACTTAACCAAATAAGTCAAAATTTTACAAATAATGGTACAATCGGAATGAATTCACTTTTGTGATTGAGTATCCTCAACAACTTCCTCAGTACTTGTGCTTATAAAGGTAGTTTTGTATGTAAATAAGTGTTCTATTCATGCTTCTTTAGGAAGAAGACTACCTGGAGATGTTAACTGGCATCCTGGCTTGCTAGTATCATTTTCATAGACATCAGATTCTTCATTGTGTACTAATGTATCCTCATTTATTTAAGGAATTTTTCTTTTAAAAATATACTGTAGGATGTTGAAAGTTAAAGGTACCAAGACTTAAAAGTTTACTATTTGTGAGATTATTGAAAAAAAAACACACGTGATTATTACATGCAATTTCAATCTTTGCAAATCATTATTATGTGAAGGATGCATGTTTGATCAATGTAATGTCTGTAAAGCTTATGTGGTTTATGAGGATGCTGGTAAAGAATGCCAAAGTGGATCAGTAGGATAAAAAAAATCCCAACATATGTTTATAATGTTTCTGGATGTTTGACTGGTTTACACTTTGACTGTAAGGTAGTGTTCTTAACAGTCTTACATGTCCAAAAGATACTGGCTATAGCACTCATAAATCTCTAGCACTGTTAAAACTCAAAGAATTGAACAGACCTCTGAAAGCCTCAACTCCCAGAATTGTAAAACAAATTTTATGGTAGTACTCACATATTATGTAGTAACTACCTCTGAGATAAAACATTTCTCCTTAAGATTCAAGATGCTCTAAATTGAAATGGAGATAAAAGATTCTACCCATAAACCCCAGACAACTTAATGACTCCAGGAAGTCCTCAAAAATGACAAGATTAACTACCCCACTTCCCCATAATAAGCATATATAAGCAATAAGATTTCTGAGAGCCACTCTCAAATGACTAATTTACTTTAAAGAGACTCAGAGCACCCCAGGGGCCTAGAAGAAGGTCAGACCAACCAATTGCCCAGAAAAGAACTTTTGGAACCTATCAAGCTGCCTAGACATTGGACATTTCTCTCCAGGTTCCCAGCTTCCATAACCTGTCATCCACAGTGAGGCGAGCTATTGTTGGTAAAACTACTTTGAGTTATTTATATTCCTCTGAGTAATGCAAAAAACACTCACCTGTTTACCATTCTAATATTGATGCTATCCTCATGTTGGCCTGTCAGCAGTTTCCTATAGTGTTGTGTGGCACTATTCTTAGGGAGTAGTAACATATTAAGTTTATTTTGTTGTTGAAAGTTTAACAGTGGGAAGCCTGAAATTCTAGCCCCAAACTCACTTGTGGACATTTAGATACTTTCTGATAAATCCTAGTTCACAATAAAAACTCATTTGAAAGAGATTCTATCCAGTGTGGACCTATTTAACATAAATATTATGATTTGTTTAATCTTTAGGACAAAATGAGTTGGTGAGCTGGAACCAAACTGAAAATTAGATAGGCATTTTTGAAATTCTGTATAAATAATTTAATAAACTGCAAAATAACATGATCAAAATATGTTCCAGTCTTACACATAAATCCCACAGCTGAGAGAATGTGTGGTTTTGAATATGAGATATTTATGAGATATTCACATAGTTACAAATTTACTATTTGAATATTTTCATTGTTTAATATTCTCCAAATCATCTATTAGATACAGTTTATTAAATTCTAATCATATAAATGATTTCTTGTTCGTAACATCTTATCATTTTTTAACATCACAAAGCCAGGCAATGTTCATGATCCACTTTAGAATAATCATTTAATGTGGTGGGTAATCAAATTGGTGAGGTAACGAACCCACTTAAATTGACCATCATAAAGGAAAACTTAGTAATGCTGCCAATGCTCAAACACAAAAGTCTGTAAGATACCAATCAATATATCCTCTAGGGAAGTTTGTATCTGTAAAAATCTCTAAATATTCAGCTACAGATTTTGTAGGAAAAAAAATGAATATCTTCTGTGAGAAAATATGCTAGAAAAAAAAAACAATGCTTGCAAGGAGATACAGAAAACAGAATGATTTTTCAGAAGGGTATCATGAGGGAAAGTCAAACGATCCCTCAGTTCACCACTTGCTTGAGAATACTGTTTCTGATTTCTTTGTTATTTCTAGCCTCTACTATCATGGCTGCAAATTTCTAGAATATATCAATATCGTTTTCTTAAATTGACCATTTCTCTTGGAAAAGTTAATGGTAAAAATAACCAAGCCATTAAAAGCAGCCAGAGGGAAACCCACGGGCCATTCCTCAGCAGAACAGGGAAGGACCCTTAATGCTTTCTAGCAGTGTGGGATGTGTAGAAGTGGAAGCCTTAAAGAGCACCATTGAACACATCTTAGAACTGATAGTTTTATGATCCTATAAATCATAATGCTCCATATTTAAGAATATATGCTTTGCATATACGTCATAGAGTCCACAAATATGTCCCATCAGTACAGACAATTAACTCTTGGCATAGGTAAAGAGATAACATAGTGACAAAAGTGTAGCCATTTGGAGAAATGGAGTCAAGCAGCCAAACAACTGAATATCCATCTGGAGAAAAGCAAATTCTGTTCACTCACAACATGCACAAATTTAAACTTTAAATGTGTATATGCAAATATATAGCTAAATGTAAAACACTTAAAAAGTGATAAAAAAACTTATTTTCTTTTCAGAAAATGGATGATTGTTTTTATTATCCAGTTAACTAGAGAGAGAATAAATGTCACCCATTAAATACAATGATGAAGCAAAACCCAAAAGATATAGACTTTGTAAGAAAATCCCTGGTTCCAAGCATAAAGAACACCTCTCAAAGTTGTTGGTCAAAGAAGTTGAAGACACTCCCCCAATCCATGTAGATTACTGCTGCTGACCTTAGTTGCCTCCCAGCACCTGAAAAAAAAGACCCTATTTCTGCAGATACTGCACGCTTCAGGGAAATCCAGCTGGAACTGAGTTAGAGCTCTGCAGAGTGCCTCTCGTAGAATCTGAGTCAAGCTACCAAAGGAGAAGAACAATCTCTAGTCCTGCCCAGCTATAAAGCCTGTGAACGACAATGATTGGATTGGCAAGATTTTTCCACTGGTGTGATAGTGACACTTTTATCTTAGGGCTAACTAACAGCTATCCAATGGGATTTAAAGTCTGTTCACTAGGAGGAAATTTGTGCATTCATGGTACTGAAAACCAATAGGATATTTCTCTCTGATGTCATATAATCAAGAAAGCAGAAGAGAGGAAAATAATACAGTCAAGAAGTCTACAAGCTCACAAAATACAGCTCATAAATTGTGGTAGAAAAATATATTCCTAAATACAACAAGGATGTGCGGAAGGAGATCAGCCTCAAAGATGCGACAGACTCAACTCCCAGTTGCTTTGTGCTTAGCTTTGCTTTGTATTGTATTATCTTGTGTTGTATTGTTTGAGACAGTCTCATTTTTTAGACCAGGCTGGCTTTGAACATGTGATCACTGATCATGAGGTCTCAGCTTCTTCAGGGTTGTCATTGCTTCTCCGTTATGATTTACAAATCATCATCTACAACAAAACCGAAGGCAATATTTTCATTTTATTGCTTTTGCAAAATCTCAGAACACTCAAGGATATTGGTAGTTTGAGACAGTTCTCAAAGTATGAAACTACATTGAAGGAGGATAGTTGGGAGGCCCCTAACTCACGGAACCAGGAGAAAGCTGCCTTGATCTAAACTTTTGGGGCTCGTTTTCTTCACAGGCAAATTAGGCCTACTGCTGCCTAACTTGCCAATTTCAGAGAATTTTAGGGGGACTGGTGATATATTTTTATTTACAATAGTTAGCTCTTAATGATGACAGTTTAAATGACAGAGCTGGTCCAGTCATTATATACTAGAGGACTAGAAAACTGAAAGTTTTAGAAGTTAAGCTTTTCAAGGACACACAGCCAGCACTTTGTTCATTTAATGTCTTGTTTTGGCTTGTACTTTGTTCTTTTTTTTTAACCTAGATATTAATAGAATACACCAAGGCTTACATAGGAGGGAAACCAATAATAGTTGGTGCATAATTTTGATCATCAAAACATATAGACAAGGGCAGAACAAGTGAAACAATGTAATCATTTTATCTATTTACCACAGTTTGCTACCACTAGTGGCACTTGAAGACCATGCACTGGATGCCTCATTTAATATATACACAAACAAAAAGGACACAGATACACACACACACACAAACACACACACATACACACACACACATGTGCGCGTGTGCACACATGCACACACACACACAGTAACATACATTGTAAAGTAGGATATTAACATGCTGCTTTGGTTACCACTCTAATTTGTTTTCTTCCCTCAACTAAGTACAAGAGCTGTCAATCATGGGCACATATAATTGAGAAGAGAATTTGCAAGGAAAAAATAAAGAAAAACAACCACCAGCAGAATTTTAATTAGGAAACTGAGAGATTGCTGCATAGAAACCACAGAGCATAGAGCAGGGACAGCCTATCCACTTTCCATTTTGATTCAAGGGACGTTTTTTTCCCTCCCATGTCCTATCAGAATATACGTCCCAATGCATTTTGAAATTTTACTTGTGATAAGAACATCCTTGGCATGCTGAGAAGCAAATCATCTTTTTCTCTTTGTACTGCAAGGACTGAGAACAACACACTTGGGATTTGATTTCTTATTGGTTTTCCTTTGTTCCCAAGTTCTTAGTCGAGTACAGAAAGGCCGTCTGTGGGAGAGGTAGCAATAACAGTGCTTGTGAAAAGTCTGGGTGATACAAACATTTCATAGAAGTGGGCAGAACACAGAGAAACCGTGTCCTCGCTTCATGGCTTTATGGTATAATTTATTCCCACTGGGGCACACAAGGAGCCTCTGCACTTGAAGCTTCATTTGATACACACAAATATGCTCTGCATCTCCCGCAATAAAAATTGCTCACCCTACACTAGTCTGTCTCCATTATGTCAACATTAAATAAGCATTATGTCCAGCATAAAGAACATTGACTGCTCTTTATTTCAAATGCCACTGGTTCTCCCTGTTTCTGAAGTAAATGTCAGTTGGTGGAGAAATGCACAGGTCTTGAAATTGAATGTGACTGAATTGCAAAGTGTTCTGATTTTCTGCTAAACCCACTCAGGCCAGATAAGAGTGATGCATCACAGAGTCAGAGAGCCTGGGTTGAAATATTCTTCTCTGCCACTCAATAGCTGTACAATATTTACCCACTCCTGATAAATTCCATGGCTTTGTTTCCTCACTATTGAAAAGACCACACTTATAATTGATCTTGCAAGGCTTGGTAAAGAGATAATGTTTTAAGAGTTATAATTATAGTGGTAGTAAGTCCATGACCACTTCATATTTATCATTGTTATTTTATAGTAAAAACAAGTTGTATGCAAGTACTGTGCTTATACTAATAATAGTAATAACAATTATTTTCAATTACATTGACATTCATCTGGAATTTTACTTTCACACTTAGATTCTCATAATAATCTCAAGCTTATTTGTTACAGTGGAGAAAACAGAAGCTTTTCACTGTTTTGTGTGGAGCTCAGAGTTAGATGACAATTATTGCAATAGGAATCTGAGCTCAGACTAAAGTAGAAACAAATCACCATACTCTGAATGGTACATGTAGCAAGGGGCTGAGTTTCAAATTAGACAAAAACTTGAATTCTGGTCATTGTCATTTAGGTACGGGAGAACTTAGGCAAGATGTGTAATCAGACCTATATTTCCTCAGCAGTTCAATAGAGAAAATAGAAACATATGTATCTGTTTATGGGGTGCTCACTACAAGCAACACTCTATTAAACATACATAACTTTTAGCAAACAATGAAGCAAGTTTTATTAATGTCTATTGTATAGAATATTAAATTAGGGGTTTTAGGTTTGGAATGACTTACCTGAGGTAAGAACGTTGATAGATGTAAGGAGTCTCATCTTCATAAATATAGAGATGGCAGAAGTAGTATTTATAGCTATGTGATGCCTGATAGGTGTTCCCAATGTGAAATACCAAGGAAGAAGAATTTTCAGTTGAGGAAATGTCAGTTCCATAGCTAAACAGCTTCATCTTACAACCAACTAGTAATAAAACACTGCTCCAATGTCACCATATTCTTTAAAATCCTTGAACTGTTTCTCTTTTCATTATGGAACTCCTAGTGCATATATCATGGTATTTCATTGAGTCTCATTTACATTTCTTGGGTAGTTAATGATGTAGAGGAAATTTTCATTTGTTTATTAGCTATTTTCATCTTTTTCTAAGAAAATTAATTAGAAATTAACATTTAAGTCAGTGACTCTCAAATAGCATTTTAAAAACTAGAAGCATAAAGCTTGAAAATGCATTAATGAGTTAAAATGCTGGTTGTGCAAGCATGGGACCTGAATTTGAATCTCCAGCATCTATGTACAAAGGTTAGAATGGTCATCAGAGCCTGCCACTCCAGTGTAATAGGGTGAGGAGCATGCTGATTGCTGAGGCTCCTGGTTACCTGACCCAAGGCACTGAGCCAAAGGGTGATAGAGCAGAGCACCTGTCATACTTTTCTGACATGCACACAAGTGCACATCACATCACATGGGCACACACACACACATATACCCACACATGCACATCTACCACATTCACATCCATCTACCTTATACATAATACACCAAAATAATTAACTAGATGTATCTAAGCATACAGATTTTAAAACATTTGATTAAGATTAAAGTAAGTCTTGACAGGTTGTTTTGACCCACCAGCTCCTCAAGTAGTGACACGGAGACCTATATTTATTTATTTAGCTCAGGCCTTATAGCTTATGCTGTTTTCCAACTAATTCATGGGACATACTTAACTTATTTATTCTAATCTAAGTTCTGCCAAGTGGCTCATTGAGTGTCTTTCCTTCAGTCCCGTACCTGTTCATTCCTTTGTGTCTGGCTGGCCACTCTCCCCTCTCTAACACTTTACAGAGTGTCTATCTCTCACTGACACTCTGCATTTCCTCTGCTGCCCAGTTATAGTCCATTCACCTCTTTATTAAACCAATTTGAAGGTGATGGGGATGTTTACTGAACCCTGAGACAGGTGATGCTTCATAAAACTACGAATACCAAAGTACAGACAATACTCAGCACTCTTCTGGAACAGAAATCAGCATTTGGATTATAATACAAAGACAGTCTTTATGCAATGCACAAGAGATCCTGCAACAAGTAAGAGTATTCACATTCTATCATCGTATATGAAGTGTGTGCTGCAGCAAAGACATGTGGCCAGCAATATCATTCTGTAAGCTTCAAGAAGGCAAGGCAACCTGTTTTCTTCACGGCTGAGATTTCAATAGATAGCTTAATCCAAGGGACTCTCAAGATAACGGATAGAAGAAATGAGGAATCCACCAACCAGTGAGTACACATGGAGGGACTCATGGCCATATATGTAGCAGAGGATGGCCTTGTTGGACGTCAGTTGGAGGAGAGGCAGCTGGTCCTGTGAAGGCTCAATGCCCCAGTGTAGGGGAATGCCAGGACAGGGAAGTGACAGTGGGTAGGTTGATGAGCAGAGGAAGGGCAGATGGGATAGGGGGATTTCAGAGGGAAAAGGAAAAAAAGAGATAATATTTAAAATGTAAATAAAGAAAATGTCTAATGAAAATTTAAAAAAATAAAAAGAAGAAGAAGAAATGAGTAAAGCAGTTTCCATGTTCTGATACACTCTGAACACAGGTGGTTATCTGGATGAGGCGTGTAGATGAATTTCTTCTGAAACTTCTGAATGTAGGCACATTTTTCTCATTTGTAGCTTAAGCAAATTTTCTGCATATCAGCCAAAGAAGATTTAACCCATAGTTTGTTTGTTTATTTTTTGTTTGGTTGTTTTAAAATCACATCATACCCCATTCCTTTGCAGATTTTGAATTCTCAACAAAGGTCTAGCCTGCAAATTTTAGATTGCCTCTGAGAAGCATTCAATGGAGGACCTACCACGTCCTGCAGTAATCAATCAAAGTCTTTTTAAAGATTCAGAGTAACTGGCATACAGACATTAAAATAGGCCAAAACTATTCGGTGATTGGTCTTAGTGTTTTATCTGCCTCCAGGAGTCTACTCATGTTTGCTGCTTTTATGATAAATTGAATCTTGAATCACTCTATCATGAGCACTTCCATTGCAAGATTGATACTAAAGTTTATACTCTCATTTTCTGAAGGAAGTTCTCTCCTCCACAACCCACCTCCACTTTTTACTCACTCTCTCTGTGCTTACAGTATTTTTTCCTCTTGGTCACATTACTTAACTTTTTTAATGTTTCTAGTCTTTTCAGAGATTCCTCATTGCTTTGCTTTTTCTAGAAAGCCTCCTGTATTTCATTACTATTTCCCAGTATTTACTATTTCATTTCTTCTATTTTATCATTGAAATTTAGATTGTTACTTCTTCCAGTGTCTTAACACTGGTGTTTCTGTTGTTAAATATGGAGTCTTTTAGGTAGGTGATTTTGAATGTAGATATTTACAGCCATATGGTTCCTCCAAGCATCAGTGGGGCTGAACTTCATGCAACAGTGTGTGCTGTACTTTAAATTTCATTTATCTCAGAACATTTATTTCCCCTGGAAATTAACTTCTTGTTAAACTTATCTGTTTGGTTATAAATATTCTTCCTTCTGTTACAGATTTCTAATTTCATAAAATTACAAAACTTCTGTATGGCAAAGGATACTGTCAATAGGACAAAACAGCAACCAACAAATTGGGAAAAGATCTTTACCAATCCTATATCTGATAGAGGGTTAATATCCAATATATACAAAGAACTCAAGAAGTTAGACTCCAGAGAACCAAATAACCCTATTTTAAAATGGGGTACAGAGCTAAACAAAGAATTCTCAACTGAGGAATACCGAATGGCTGAGAAGCACCTAAAGAAATGTTCAACATCCTTAGTCATCAGGGAAATGCAAAGCCAAACAACCCTGAGATTCCACGTCACACCAGTCAGAATTGCTAGGATAAAAATCTTAGGTGACAGCAGATGCTGGAGAAGATGTGGAGAAAGAGGAACACTCCTACATTGCTGGTGGGATTGCAAGCTAGTACAACCACTCTAGAAATCAGTTTGGCAGTTACTCTGGAAATTGGACATAGCTATACCACTCCTGGACATATACCCAGAAGATGCTCCAACATACAATAAGGTCACATGCTCCACTATATTCATAGCAGCCTTATTTATAATAGCCAGAAACTGGAAAATATCCAGATGTCACTCAACAGAGGAATGGATACATAAAATGTGATACATCTACACAATGGATTGCTACTTAGCTATAAAAATCAATGAAGTTATGAAACTCTTAGGGAAATGGATGGATCTGGAGAATATCATCCTGAGTGAGGTAACCAAATCACAAAAGAACACACATGGTATGCACTCTCTGATAAGTGGATATTAGCCCAGAAGATTGGAATGCACAAAATACAATCCACAAACCACAAGAAACTCAACTAGAAGGAAGACCAAAGTGTGGATCCTTTGTTACTTCTTATAAGGGGGAACAAAATATCTATCTAAGGAGTTGCAGAGACAAACTATGGAGCAGAGACAGAAAGAAGGACAATACTGCTCCACCTGTGAATCCTTTCCATATTCAATTATCATACCCAGACACTATTGTGGATGTCAGAAAGTGCTGGCTGACAGAAGCCTGATACAGCTATCTCCTGAGAGGCTCTGACAGTGCCCAACTAATGCAGAAGTAGAGGCTCACGGCCATCCATTGGACTGAGCACAGGGTCCCCAATGAAGGATCTAGAGAAAGGACCCAAGAAGCTGAAGGGTTTGCTGCCCCAGAGGAGGAACAACAATATTAACTAGTACCCTCAGAACTCCCATAGACTAAACCACCAACCAAAGAGTACACATGGTGGGACTAATGGCTCCAGCAGCACATGTATAGTAGAGGATGGCCTAGTTGGTCATCAAGGGCAGGAGAGACCCTTAGCCCTGTGAAGGTTCTATGACCCAGTGTAGAGAAATTCTAGGGCCAGGAAGAAGGAGAAGGTGGGTTGGTGAACAGGAGGAAGCAAGGAACAGGGTTTTTTGTTTGTTTGTTTGTTTGTTTGTTTTGTTTCATTTTATTTTTTATTTTTTTTATTTTTTTGGAGAGGAAATTGGGAAAGGAGATATAATATGACATGTTAATAAAGAAAATATCTAATAAAAAAGGATTAAATTTTATTTTACATTCATCCATTAGGCCCTTGTAACTAGTTATTGCTTTATTGCTTTTTATAAAGTTTGTAGTCATCAATTGCTTGACTGGCAGTGCTTTTCAATTATTATTAAAATAGTTTTGAAGTTCTTGTGTGACAGGTTTTTCCTGGGGAGATGTAACAGAAACTACCAATCCCAGCAAAAGAAACATATGGCAGACTAAAGGAATGATACCACTAAGGTCTGATTTGCTGAACTGATGAGCTTTTCCTGAGCCTGCCCCAAACAGGGTGACCATTCACCAAAGCTTCAAACTCATTGAGCACTCTACACACAACTTGCAGGCAGCTATCTAAAGACTGAGAAATTCTCTTTGCAACTTCAGCTTGCCTGGTCAGAGTCTCAGTTCCCAGCAATTTTATAAAGGTATGAAGGAGCATTTGGAAATCTTTCAAGTTTTCAGTTGTCCTGACTTGTGAGCATTTGTCCCATACCTCTCTCCTTCCTGAAAGGAGGAGGTCAATGAGAAGGAAACTGGTATATAGTAGAAGTCAGCCCCGGCAGGCCATTCTGATGTTTTATACTTCTGCCACTTTGGGGCTGATTACAGCGAATTGCACAGTGAAGCTAACTAGCCTATAGATAACTTCATTGCTATTGATTATCTGAAGCTTATATTTTTCTAAGTCTTTATACACATTCACGGCTTCATGTTTTATTCCCAGTAATTTGTCTTCTCATTCTGGTAAGTGTTGTACAATATTCTGATTAGCTATCACTATCCCACGGTCATCTTTCAGAAAGACTGTTTTCTGTTCTGAGACAAAGGAGGCTCTGTTTTGCACATCTTACTGCTCCCAACATGGAACTCTTACTGTAAGGTTGAGCAAGGGAAAGGAGATTTGAGACGCCACCATTGATAGTCTTACATGGATGAAGGATATTTATGGTCCAATGAATAGATGACTAAAGAGCCATGCACCTACCTCCTCAGTCAGACACCAAATAGATTTGTACTCTTCCCTCTATAATTGGAGAAGAGAGACGCTATCAGATTCACTCTGCCAATGAGACACAGGGCAGGAGGAAAAGATATCCTCTTGATCACATCTCATATACCTAAGTATAGTTCAGCTCCCATCAAACTCTCCTGGAGATAGTGAGAGGAAGGCATAGCTCAGATGTCACTTAGGCCTGCTGCTATTACTGAATTTTAAGATTTCTTCTATGACTATTTTTTTGGTTGTTGTTGTTGTTGTTGTTGTTATGTAGTTTCATTTGGGTTCTTCTGCTCTTCTTATTTTTCAGAGGCATAGCTAAGTTTCTCACGATGCTATTCAAGAGGTAAAAAATATCTTCTTTATGAACTCACCATTGTCTTGTGTTCTTTTTGTTTCCTTCTGAAATTTAGTATCCATACATTTATGAAACTGGAGGTTAGAAATGTCACTTATCAAGTGCGAAGTTTACAGGTTTTGTACATGATTATTAATTCCCATGGACATGCCTTCTTATCATATGGACTTGCTAATAATTTTGGAAGTAACAAGAAGTGACACTGAGGTGGGGAATACTTGCTGACTGCCAAAGGTTAATTGAACTCAATGATACAGAAATTAGTCTCAGGGCCCTGTGATTATGACTCCTGGTGAAGGTAGTATCACTAGATATCTGTTGAGGGTGGTTCTAAGGCCTACTTTGTGTTCAATCCATAGAGCACAAACGTTCACAAACACCCACGTGGCTGAGCATTCTTTCTTAAACCCGCTGCAATCACAGACGTCAGTCTGCCTCCTTGGGGTCTGTAGACAGTAATCTCCCTGTGTGTGTTACATTTTATGTAAAGAGGTATTAGACTACTTAAAGCCAGTTTGATCCTTTAGTCCTGCCAAAGCCACAGTGGAAGGACATGTAAAACACATTAACGTAAGAGCTATTGATCTCATAGCTATAATCTGTTCGGCGGTTGAAATCTCATCCAAAATGAACTTCAACTACAGGGATCCATAGATTTTTATGAAATATAAAGTGAAATGGAGATAATTCTGAAAGAAGAGAACATGGAACAGCATAGTACCCTCAGTAAGAAACTCTGAGAACTTGGTGAGGTGCTCATTTTCAAAAAGTGTAGACTACTCAGTCACAAAGGAACAAACATGTTATGTACTCACTGATAGGTGGTTATTAGCCCAAAAGTTCAGAATACCCAAGATTCAATTTACAAACCATATGAAGCCTAAGAAGGAGGAAGACCAAAGTGTAGATGCTTCAGTGCTTTTTAGAAGGGTGAACAAAATACTCACAGGAGGAAATACAGAGACAAAATGTGGCACAGAGACTGAAGGAAAGGCCATCCAGAGACTGCCCCACCTGGGGATCCATTCTGTATACAGCCACCAAACCCGGACATTATTGTAGATGCCCGGAAGTGCTTGCTCATAGAAGCCTGATATAGCTGTCTCCTGAGGGGCTCTGCCAGTGCCTGACAAATACAGAGGCAGAACCTCGCAGCTAACCATTGGACTGAGCACAGGGGTCCCAGATGGAGAAGCTGGAGAAGGTATTGAAGGAGTTAAGGGGGTTTACAGCCCCATGGAGGGAGCAACAATGTCAACAGGCCAGACACCCTCCCCAGAGCTCCCAGGGACTAGATGACTGACCAAAGAATACACATAGAGAGACCTATTATGCTGGCCTCATAGGTGGCAGAGGATGGACTTGTTGGTCATCAGTGGGAGGAGAGTCCATTGGGTCTGCGCGTGTTCGATGTCCCAGTGTAGGGGAATGCCAGGATGGGAGAATAGGAGTAGGTGGGTGGGGGGAGCACCCTCATAGAGGCAGGGGAAGGGGGACAGGATGGGAGATTCTGAAGGGAAGACCTGTAAAGGGGAAAATATTTGAAAAGTAAAGAAAGTATCCAATCAAAAAAGAAAAAAAAAACCTCAAAAAAAGTATAGACTGATTTTCTCTGTTGCCATTCTTGTCATCTGACAATACTTAGCCATATTTGGTTTATTCTGATGCTGTTTTAAGTTACTAAAAGGATCTTTTCAGAAGTAACTTCATAGGAATTAAGAGTTTTATTACTATTCTAACTCAATATTCCGATCCTTGTTAAGGGTAGTTGATGGCATTTAAAAGTTTCTCTTCAAAATACTAAGTATAATACATTTTTTAAAAAAAATTTTTACGCACTTTAAATAGTATAGGCTAAATGGATCATTTAGATACTATACTTCATAAAATAAAATCTCACTCTCATTGATAAAATGTGAGTGATTATAATTGGGTATGCCAAAAGATCCAATTTTCTAAAACTCTTGGCTCAGAACATACTAGTAATTCTATATATAGATAGCCAAGACGTACATAGAGAACTAAGATTCTCTTCCAAGGATCTTCTTTGTCACAGAGAGACATTGGCATCAACAGAGGTGGATGGAAATTGCAGAGGAGTGAATTGAAACAGATCTGATGAAAATATTTTATTGTGAGAAGAACTGTTTTAGTTGGATAACATTAAAATTTCTCTTAAAGAATCAGCTTTGCAAACTCATCAACGGATGCACTAATAGGAATAATTTGAGAGAAGTAGGAGCAGCTGGCCATGAGACAAGTGAAAGAGTTTGCCTGAACAAAAAATATGTAGAAGGGGTGAGAGATTGAAAGCAGGGAAATTTATTAAATTATTAAAATGATCCAACATATAAATGCCCACTTAAATACCTGGATAAAATTGTAAGGGTAATAAAAATTTAATTTTCATGAAGGGACAATAAAAGTAGAAGGGAAAATGGGTATAGAGTTAAAATTCTGTGTGAATAGAAAATATATATGTGTGTGTATTATATTCCTATGTACTTAATGACTTTTGCATAATTTATATTAATGCATGTATAGATTATAAGTATTTACACATATTCTTATGCATGTCCCTGTTCAAGTTTGTGCCTATGTGTATGCATATTCTTCTGGACAACATATTATTCATTTACAAAATTTTACTTAATACAATTTATTTAAATTTATTTATATGTAGATATTACTGACAAAAATGAGTTAGTTGTTAATGGTTAGAATTAAATACCTAGTATTTAATCAAAACATGTTTTAAACATGTCATTTTTAACATATCTGAAATATAAATATATAAACACATGAATATAATTAACCTAAGTTAATCTATTTAATTACTGAGCTACTTTTATAAACATCATCAAATATGTTAATTATTTCTCGATTTTTAAACATATATAAAAAAGAATAAAGTATTGGTTGTGGCTTTTGTTTATTTCTTTGGGAAATATTTTTCTTAAATATGTATAGAAATAACAACGTTTCAACTCGATGACTTTTACAGTTGTTATGGCTGTACTTAGGTATAAGTAAACAAATAAATGTTACTTTCCTAGTTGAGGCTCCATTCCTTACATATATGTCTCTAGCTAGAGGACCAGGACTATATTCACAGTAAGTAGCTAACCAAAAGTCCTATTTAAATGATAACCAAATAAATTAGGAGATAAGAACCTTTTAGAAATATTAAGCTACTTTTGTGTCTCCTATGAGTATTCATAAAAAGAATATCCTGGCATGTAAAAATGTAATAATGTCTTAGTGACATGCCCATGCCTGCATAGTGATGAATTCATCAAGTAATAATGTCATGCTGAAAAGTTCTAATGAATATGTTCATTACTAAGTTCTATCTATTTCAGGAGACTCTGGATACCTAGATACACTTCCAATACTGACTTGTGTCAGGTATCCTATAAAAGTAATGTTTGGAAAGGGTCTGGCATTATTTGGAGATTGAGATACTTTTCATTCTATAGAACTACCCTTGTTTCTCTGAATAAATTGTCTTTGGCATTTACTTGAGCTTGGTGTTAAAAAATGACTTCTTATTTATTTCTTTTATGTGGTATTAAGAATTCTAGAGGTTTGTTGTTCATTCTTTCAACCTCAGTCTTTTTTTCAAAGGTTTGAATTAAACTCACCTATTACTCTGACCATCAATGACTGTCATCCAACTGATAACCATTTTGTTACTTGGGATTACATATAAAGACTCAAATTTGTGGTGTTATATAGTCAGTCATTTGCAAGTCAATAAGTACAATTTTAAACTATAAAATGTTTTTCTTATCCCATCAAAGTAACATCATCCACTGTAAATGAGAAAATATACATATGGTGATCTGGGATGTAATTAAATCACATATTTTTCATCCTACTGCAGGTAAAATTTCAAGCAATTTATTATAATTTTCTTAAAACTGAGCATTCATATAAAATAAATCTCAATCTGGGTCTTTGGAAGGTAATTAATCTTGGATTATTTCTTTTACCGCTGCGTGCTATTATAGCGTAACTAGGCATTTATCAGGATTGTGGAAGTAGATGTAAATGTGTCTCCACTGAGTAAAGGGAAATTATTATTTCATTTTCACAGAAATTGTGATTTCTTTTCAGTGGAAAGTGTTTCATACTCTGGAAATAACACTGACGAGAGTATGTTTGCAGAAAGCAAAGGGAAACTGCCATCTTCAGAAGCATATTTCCTTCTGAAATTTCAAAACCATTTTACAAAAGTAGGATCTATGGAGAAATAAAAAAATTAATTAAAAAATTGATTGTTTCCTTGAGATTCTTTGAAAGTAATTCTTACATATATAGTTTGGTAGGCTTAAAACAACAACAGCAAAAATGTCTAAAGTTCCCAAACAGAGTACCAAGCTTCTCTTGTGGAACAGAGAACTGGACAGTACTCTCTAATGTGGCTATACTTCAGACTCCTGTGAACTGTTAACACTGAGACTGGAGGTGTCTTTTAAAGGCACTCCAGATTTTTCAAAAGGACATGCATGACAGACTATGTATGTATAAACCCTGCCAGTTCACAAAGTATTACCTTGATAATTTTAGCCTCTTTACTGCTTTCTTGTCCTGACTTGAAAAGTGTATGTCCTGAACTGTGTCAGCCAGAGGCCCCTTAAACAAAGTAATAAATGCCAGTCTTTATTTGTTCTTGAACTTTTGAAGTACATGATGATTGTGATGCAAAAGCAAGTAATAATAAAAGGATATGTTTGGGTAAGTTAATTATGAGCAGATAATACCTAAACCAAAATACAAAAAAAAAAAAAAAAAAAAAAAAAAAAAAGGAATTTCAAACAAAACAAAGACTGCAGCATGTAACAACACATCCAGAAGAGAATAAGGCTGCAGAATTTAGTTCATTGAAGAATTGAAAGAGGACCGATAGAGTTATACAATATAATAGACACCTCAATGAATTTTTCCACAGAATCTGAAGCTCTGCCACAGATATGAGTCAAGAGTTCTCTATCAGTATAGTTAAGTTGGCAAACATGATAGAACCCATTTGCCTTTCTAGCATTTCTGTTTCAGCTTCCAGTTTATTTTCTGAAGTTTAATCATTAGTTAATAGACATCATATGAGCCCGAAGTTCACATAATTATTCCAACACAATGCAGACAATGATAGTCATTATTTGTCAAATATGTGATTAAATGAGCTCACAATACAAAATAAAATGAATCTTCTCTTCTGAAAAGTCAATGAGTAGATTAGACAAACTATTTACAATCATGTACTCAGTGGAGAGATGGGAGAGAAAGTTAAGCTGAGCAAGCCGTTTACACACAGTAGAGAGAGGTGGAAAGAAGAAATCATGGCAGCGAGGAAAAGATGGATATAAGGATGCAGAACAGCTCTCTGGGTCTAGCCTGGGCTGATGCCAAGGGCCATGTCTGGGTCCATAGTCCTACTACAGTCCAGATCTGTGTTGAAGTCAGGGCCTGTGTTGTCACCAAAACACAGCTGGATGTCTCTGGTCTGGCCTGCTGCCTGAGGCCATGTTTGATGTACCAGCATTGTGCTGAGAGCTGGTCCTGCCCATCTCCTCCAGTGGGAGAGCTGGCCCTGCCACTCACCAGCCATCACACTCAGAATATTTGGCCTAGCCACTTGACTGTGCAAAGAAGGAGAAATACCCCTGGTGGTACAGGCACATAACTGGTGGACTGACCAACTCTGATTTGCCTCAGGACCAGATCCATGGCTCAGATTGGCCTATCCCAACACCCACACCCCTATGAACTGCTAGAGATTGTGAAAGTTTCAGGTCTACAGATCGAAAGCTACAAGATCTCCATGGCACAGGCTAATAACGGGAGATCTAAGAGAAGTCCAGGTGAGGATTCAGAATTAGCATCATAGTAGAAGTCAGAGGTCTTGACCAATGAATCACCGCAGTGACTATTTGTAAGAAAGGCTATATGGGGAAAAGGGTATACACTGAGACTTGCTCTAACACAGTGCAGCATCCACTGCAAGATTTGTTTTGTTTTGTTTTGTTTTGTTTTGTCTCATTGTTGGAGGGAGTTTGCAAGGGCAAATGGCAGACATGAAGGCATGGAAAGATGAGTAATATTGTGGTGCATGATGTGAAATTCACAAAGAATCAATAAAAAGTTGAAAAACAATTAGTAAATCCACTAGAAGCAAATGCATGGAGAAATTTAACCAAGCAAGAAAAAGTCACAGAAATCTATTCAAAGATAAAACAATTCACTTAAGTTTTAAAATGTCAACGAGCTCATAATGAGTAAGTACTATACGTAAACCTCTTGCTTTTGGTACGGAAATGGAGGATAAAACAAATGCTTATATTAGTCAATCATGTGAGCTATTGTTCCTGAGTAAGGTTCTATGAAAATAACAACAATAAAGATCTGTTCCTTGGAAGGAACTCTAAGTTGTGCAGAACAGAAAGTGATCAGAGTCCATGTAATTACGACAAATAAAGGAAGGCTGAGTGTCTTGGAACTAAGGCCAAATGGCCCCAGCAGTGCCCCTCTTCCTTGTCCTACTATAGATGTGCTGTCATTTATACACTCTTTCCATTTGTACTTTGAGGACCTGGTTTTTGCATATAGACTTCATTTTTATACCAAAACACCATTCTATATTATATATATATTAGCCATGTACTATATGTATTATATATTGTATATATGCCCATATATTATATATATGCCCATATATTATATATATTACCCATACATCATAAAAGTAATACTTTCTCTTGACTCCATTTTCTATTCCAACTGACATTATTCTCATACGTGGAAAAAAAATTTCTTAAAGATTTTAAACAATTTTCCAGTGTCTCTTTATCTATTGACTTTGATCCTCTTTGATCATTGAATTGCTTTCAGCTCTCCATTTTAAGTGCTGCTGTCAATGTGAGCAACGAACTTCATTTTGTAGAATCCACCTCAAATGGCATTATGGTGCAATGAGCATATACTTATTTATTAAATTTTACTTTTAGCATCTCTAATATACAAGATGACTATTTAACATTTCCTACATAAGGAAATATTAAGGAAATCTCTTTCCTAGGCTTCCTTAGCACTCAATATTCCAAATTTACCCTTAATTCATTTTGGATCTTTAGATTTTTATTTGGAAAAAGTAAGCAAAACTCAACTTTAGCTTGTATCTTTTTATCTTTATGTTTCTTAGTTTGTTATTTTTATATAGTTTAATCACCTATAAGTAAATTTAACTAACACAATGACATCATATTATTTGTCTTTTTTTATTTACAAGTTGCTTTTCATCTTCTACACGTTTTATAGCAGTACGATTTTCAACCTTATCATATAGCTTAAAAGCACAACATGCAACCAACATTTATTAAATTCTCCATCAGTTCCTCGAGACACAGCCAGTACAATTTTAAAATTCATCGCCACATATCTAATTAGTGAGGCTTCATAGTAGACCATCTGTATTTTGTTCTTCATTTTTTTCTTACTCCACCTAAAACTGTCTCAAGAGTCAAATTGTGTGCAATAGGGCCAGCTAATTTGGAGGACTGGAAGTCTTCAGAGCAGTTGTAAGGTAATATGTATGTTAAAAGTATTATCTTTTATCTTTATGATATCTAATATCTTTATGATATTAAAAATATCATGTTAAAAGTATTGGAGAAATCAGGGACTCAAGGCAAAGTGGCCAGATATAAAATTAACTCAAATAAATCAGAAGCCTTCCTTTCCACAAATGATAAAGGGGCTGAGAAAGAAATTAGGGAAACAACTCCCTGGGCAGAAAGTCCTGAAAGGATGGAAGGGGAGTGGTATTTTGGAGGGTGGGGTTTTGGTGGGTGATGGATCCTGAGTCTACCATGCTCCTTTCAGCAGCAGCTCTGGGACCCTGAGGGAGGGTGAGGTCTTACCAACTGCTCTGAGTTTAGCAGGTCCTCTAGGATGGGTCAGGATATGGTGTCTTCACTGGAGCAGACCATCTAAGAGGCTGCCACAGCAGAGTAGGTAGCAGAACTGGGCAGAGTAGGTAGATTTTTTTTAATACAAGCAGGTGCACATTACAAGTCATTACACCACTAAAGAAAACCTCACTAAATGCCTTCTTCAACTACTTCTAGGTCTCCTGGGAGGGGAAGTGGCAGTAGGCTCATAGTTGTGGAGAACTTGTGCAGATAACCATACCTGCAGTGAGTTCAAGAAGGCAATACTCATGCTATTATGTCATTTTTGGAAGTCAGTGTTCTACACTCCCTCCTTAACATCATTCCTGAAGCTCTTGTAACCTTCCCAAACTCAATTCAGTAATGTTCTTTGAGCCTCAAATGGAAGTTATAAATGTCCCACTTATGGCTAGATATTGAACAGTAATTTATTCTTTTACTAATTATTAGTTGCTGGAGTTACCATTGACCATTTCAGAAATATATATATATATATATATATATATATATATATATATATGAGTTGATCATAGAGCTTGAAAAATATCCTAGGAATAAAAACATTTTTTTAATATCTCTTTACTTTCCTCTAAAGGAAGATAGTGATTATAATTTTTCCATTTTTGAGAATCTTGGTTATGCTTCCTCTGGTCTTTTCCTGATACCATTTTCCTTTGACAATTTTTTCTACCTTGTTCTCTATCCATTAGTGTTTCAAAGCCAAAATGCAACCCAGATCCCTGATACCTTCTTCCCACCAAACTACTCTCATTACTGATTTCTCATCAAAGGATCAGTAGTCAGACATTAACTGGTTATGTTCCGCTGTTCTGTTAAACAAAACTAGTACTTATTGGACATCATTTATTCCTAAGCAATCACTTTCTATATCTAATTATTCATTTAAAATAACTTTTGTTTATATTGTATGTTGGGGAGGGGTTAATTCACACATAATCTAATACATATATACATACATATACACATACACACACCCTCATATATGTATCAATGTTTTGTATTAAAAAAACTTTATTACACTTATTTTGCTGGAAGTTGCACTTATCCAACAGAGTTCCTGTGAAGATTAGAATCCATTTGGAATTTGCTTCATTGCCTCTACCTTGTGGGTCCCAGGAATTAAATTTTGTTCATCAGACTGAGCAATAAGAACCTTTACCCACTGAGCCACCTTGCAGGTCCTACTTTGTATTTCTTTTTTAAGTCCTAAAGCAATACTATTTTAATTATGTAAGAAAATGCCTCCATGTGTTTGAAATGTCTGCTCCAGGTGATGAAAGGATTTCACTTAGTAATACTGAGCTGCAAATGTTAAAATTAGCACATTTTTCAGTAATATTTAAGGGAATGCTCCAAAAGACTACAATGGGGTCGAATGCAGTGTCAGCCAATTTTAGAACTGTAGGAAAATGAGGCATGAACTGTTTTTGATTTAATAGATTAAATATGAGTAAGTCAAAAAGTCATAGCTTCTGCCTTTCTAAATCTGTAAGTATTATGTAATTATTTTTATGGGTTAATGCTTATGGATGTCTGCTGGATGCCAGATTTTTATTTTCTTGATAACTATGTAAGACAGGTATTTTAAAGTTGGTGAAATTAGGCCCAAATAAGGCATAAACATTTCAGAAATAGTCTTGTCTGTCACAAAAACCTGCATTAAAAAAAAAAAAGCTTTCTACTAACATAGTAAATGTAACAAAGTATTCATAAAGTTCAGACAATCTAGAATTAATTTCCAGATAAAAAATCAATGATCCTGAGCCCACTACAGTGAGATTCATAGCCCCTCTAGCAGTAAACCATCAATTTCAGGGTGCTTCCTTTTTTATCCTGTAGTTCGATTGGGAATCACTTTTCTTCCCTGGCAGATCTGCTCGTCCTCTTGTCAAACACCTGCGTGGTTGGCTGTCACCGTCCTCGTCTTCATCTTGCTGGATTTCAGATGAATGTCAGCTGTATTCCCTGCTCTTGTCCTAAATGCATCCCTCCACTCCATGTAGTCTGTCATGAGATCCTGACACAGATACTGTCTTTTCCCACGGCAACACATCTATCCACTCACCAACCCAGCAAACAACACAAAATTCCTTCTGTGAACTCGGAGAAGTTGTGAGAACCATGGGGCTTTATGATAAATCCCTGCTATGAAAGAACCTGCAGCATGTATTTTGAGTTTTAAAAGTGTCTTCATGTAGTCTGTAACAGACTGTCCTATATTTAATTAATGTAGCAACACCAGTTCATTATTTTACATTCCTATAGACTGCAGTTTGGCCAGGTCTCACTGGCCTATATTCTTGGTTTAAGCAGTGCTGCCTACTCTCCAGCAATGCTACATTACCCATACTCCCTGGTTTGTGATTCTTCCCCTTCTCATTTTTTTAAAGCTATACACATTATGTCAGTTTTACTTCTGTAGACACATTTTTCTAAGAGTCTCCTCTTCTTCATAGTCTCTTCTCTGCATTGAAGATACTGTGTGATCATGTTAGTGTCTCTTAGATATTACAAAATAAAATACACATAGGAGCTCATATGATTTATCAGTTAAATATCAAACATAAATTTAATTACATTATCCCATGTGTGATAAAACACATAAGTTCCAGAAGCTGAGTGAGGAACACCATTGAGAGGTCATTATACTATTTATCAAAGTAATTATTCCTCTGTGGACTGGCTCATAGGAGGCATTAATGATGCTTAATTATCTCTTGTGAAGGTCCCCATAAATATCAGGGACTGAATACAGGACTTGAATAGGCATCAGCTGAAATGAGTACATAAGAGATGGCGTTAGATATGCCAGTTGTATAGAGCTGTTTAAGAGGAGTTGAGAAAAAATATTCCACAGAGTTTCAGAACAAGTAGAGGGCTTTAATGACTTTTTTTGAGTCATATGGTGGCAGCGCATGAAATTTACAAGGTGTGAGAGTCTCTGGGAGTTCTGAATGATTTAGACTGGTATATAAATCTGGTTTATGAAATCCTAAATTGATCAAGAAAGAATAAAAATAAATAAAAATGCCCATCTATGTCACTTAAAAAGAAATACAGCAAAGTGTATGATGAGCTTAAATAATTGAGGGACAATTGCTAAGGAAAAAAAAGTCTTGTCAGCTTCTGTGAGGCTTTCAAGTTCAGATAGCAGTTCAGTGATGATCAAATTACTGCAGCAGTACATGTGAGAATGATTATTCTTGTCCCAAGTTGGATGCCTCTCTGCCTGTTGAACACATATACATTTCTGTCTTTACAAGAAAGTGACCTGAAGGAGATGGTCATTCTTACAACCTAGACCCTTTCAGTAGCAGGTGTGTTCAATGGAGCATTTATATTTTTGTCTCTTTTCCAACCAGCCTCAGTGTGTCATGAGAAGAGAGACCTTATGTTCTGTTTTCACCACTGTATATCCAAGTCTGGCTTCTGCCTGGCACAGAACAGGTTCATCCTCAACAACATTTTTGGATAAGTAAATAAATTACAATTGATAGAATAAAAGAAGGGATATATACAAATATATACAAATTAATATATATATATATATATAGATTTCTAACAGAAGTAATATAAAAGTAATAGAAATAAATATTAAAGATTGGTCAGCTAGGAGAAGGGGACAGGACATTTCAGTAAGAGGAGAAGCTAGATGCTCATTGTATAATATTTTGGATTAATCAACTTGAAATATAATCATTTATTCTGAAACCCCTTAAAAGGGGGTTTCAGAATAACAATATAGGTTATATTTCTCTCATTCTGCATACTTCTTTGCACTAAATTATAATGATCTTTAGTTAACACAAATCAATTCAGGAGAGAAAGCTCTTTCACATTTACAGTGAATATAGGTGGAAATCTGAGAAAACAAGATTTATAATAGGTCAGTCATTTATGATAGACTTGGAAAGAATACTATCATAGCAGGGCATGATTGTGAAGGCAAAATTTCATAAAGTTAGGAAAAAGTCGTGTGATTTATATTTTCACTCCTAAAGAAGATAGTACTGCAGTCTGAGGTGCTGTTATTATAACTCAAACTAATTTTAACTAGGCTTTCATGAAAAAAAAAATAGAAAACATAGGAAAAGAGCCATACCCGGTGTTTTCCAATACAGCTAGTTGTCTGCTAATAATGCCATAGTTCAAGTACTGATTGTGCAGTTAGTTTGCAGCGCCATAGGAAGAAGAACAATATCAACCAACCAGAGCTCCCAGGGGCTAAACCACCAACCAAGGAGTACACATGGAGTGACCCATGACTCCAGCTGCATATGTAGCAGAGGATGGTTTTGTTGGGCATCAATGGGAGGAGAGGCCCTTGATCCTGTGAAGGCTCCATGCCCCAGTGTAGGGGAATTCAAAGGTGGGGGAGATGGGAGTGATTGGGTGGGTGGGGGAATACCCTCATAGAAGCAGAGGGAGGGGATAGGATAAGGGTTTTTCCAGGGGGGAGGGGACCAGGGAAAGTGGATAACATTTGAAATGTAAATAAAGAAAATATCAAGTAAAAAAAAAAGATTACAAAAAAAAAATCTGTCAGAGGTAAAACAAGGATGTGGAGAAAGGAACACTCCTCCATTGCTGGGTGGGATTGCAAGCTGGCACAACCACTCTGGAAATGAGTCTGACATTTCCTCAGAAAATTGGACATAGTACTACCTGAGGACCCAGTCACAGCACTCTTGAACATATATCCAAAAGATGTTCCAATATATAACAAGGACAAATACTCCACCATGTTCATAGCAGCCATATTTTTAATAGTCAAAAGCTGGAAAAACTCAGATGTTCTTCAATAGAGGAATGGATACAGAAAATGTGGTACATTTACACAATGGAGTACTACCCAGCTATTAAAACAATGACTACATGAAATTCTTAGGCAAATGAGTGGAACTACAAAGTATCATCCTGAGTGAGGTAACCAATCACAAAAGAACACACATGGTATGCACTCACTGATAAGTGAATATTAGCCCAAAAGCTCAGAATATCTAAGATACAATTCACAGACCACATGAAGCTCAAGAATAAGGAAGACCAAAGTGTGAATGTTTCAGTCCTTCTTAGAAGGGTGAGCAAAATACTCATGGGAGATAAAGGGTGGGAGGGATTTGGGAAGGAGAGAGGAGGAGGGAAAAAGAGCCTTAGAATCAGGTGTGGGAGGAGAAGTAGAGGGTCAGATGGGGAGATATAGAGGGTCATAAACAGAGGGGTGTAGCATCTGGGAAATGGTATCTTGGGTTAGCCAACAGAAAGTTTCAGATGCCAGGAAAGCAAGAGGCTCCCAGGACCCAATGGGGGACAACATTAACTGAAATACCCCACTCTTTTTCAAATTGGTGACCTCTGTATTTCACCACTTGTTATTACCTGCATAGATAAATGATAGATAGATAGATAGATAGATAGATAGATAGATAGATAGATAGATACATACATACATACATACATTCATACATACATACATACATTCCAACTTGTGTTACTCAATAAAGTGTTATCTGGATATATGTTTTGGGGACTGGCCATTTGGCAAAGGGCAACCAATTATCACACTGCAGCCCATGTTGGTCTGCAAATAACTTTGTAAACAGGCTGAGCTTCAATTCAAAGCAATCCTCTTTTCCTGACACTCCTAAACTCTGAAATTACAAGCATAAGCCACCACATCCAGGATTTTTTTTAATTATTTTATTTATTTTCATATCAGCCATTGCCCCATTCCTATTCCCCCTCCCACAGTTCACCATCCCATTTCTCCTCCTCCTCCTTTTCTCTGAGAGGGTGTTCTCCCTTCCCCCTAGCAGACCTCCCCCTTCCCTGGGGCTTCATGTCTCTTGAGGATTAGGCTTATCTTCTCCACTGAGCCCAGACCTCTGCCATGTATGTGCTAAAGAACTCCATTCAGCCCCCTGTATGCTGACTGGTTGGTGACTCAGTCTCTGGGAGCTCTCAGCAGTCCAGGATAGATGAGACTCCTGGTCTTATTAAGGGGTCACGTGCCCCCTTCAGCTTCTTCAATCCTTCCCCTAATTCAACCCTAAGGGTCCCCAACTTCAGTACAGTGGTTGGGTGTAAGTATCTGCTTCTTTCTCAATCAGCTACTGGGAATGCCTCTCACAGGACAGCCATGTTAAGCTCCTGTCTATAAGCGCATCACAGCATCACTAATAGTGTCAGGCCTTGGTGCTCCCTCCCTCCATGGGATGAATCCCAAGTTGATCTGGTCACTGGACTTCCTTTCTTTCACTCTCTTCTCTGTTTTTGTCCTTGCAGTTCTTTTAGACAAGAGCAATTCTGGGTCAGAAATTTTTACCGTGCATTGGTAATGCTGTCCCTCCACTTGGGGCCCTGTCTATATCTACTGGAGGTGGATTCTTTGAGTGTCCTTTCCTCACTGTTGGGTATTTTGGCTAAGGTCACCCCCATTGACTCCTGAGAGTCTCTCACCTCCCTGGTCTCTGGGAATTTCTAGAGGGTCCCTATACATCCCACACCTGAGGCTGTCTATTTCCATTCATTCTCCTGGCCCTCTGGTTTATCACCTGTCCCACTCATACTTGATCTTTTCCCCCTCATGGTCCCCTCTTCCACCCAGGTTCCTGCCTCCCTCTACCCCCTACAGTTATTTTGTTTCCCCTTAAAAGTTGGAATGAAGCATCTTCACTTGGGTCTTCCTGCTTGTTAAACGTCTTACTGTCTTATGGTTGTATCCTAAGTACTCAGTACTTTGTGGCTAATATTCACTTTTCAATGAGTACATACCATGTATGTCCTTCTGGATGTGGGTTACCTCATTCAGGATGATAGTTTCTATTTTCATTCATTTGGTTTTAATAGCTGAGTAGTATTCCATTGTGCATATGTACCACATTTTCTGTATCCATTCTTCAGCTGAAGAGATATCAGGGTTGTTTCCAGCTTCCGGATATTACAAACGAGGCAGCTAGGAAACTTAGAGCAAGTATACTTGTAGTATGGTTGTTAATATGTTGGGTATATGCCCATAAATGGTATACCTGGGTCTTCAAATAGAACTACTTCCAATTTTCTAAGGAACCAGTACATTAATTTCCAGAGTAATTGGACCAGTTTGCAATCCCACCAGCAATGGAGGATTTTTTCCCCTTTCTCCACATTCTTGCCTGCATGTTCTGACATTTCACATTTTGCTCTTCCCTATTCTGATTGGTGTAGTGTGGAATCTCAAAGTTGTTTTGATTTGCATTTCCCCAATGCTAAGAACTTTGAACGTTTCTTTAAGTGCTTCTCAACCATTCTGTTGTGATTTCTCCGAATAGTTCTACATTCCATTTTTAATTGGATTACTTGTGTTTGAGGAGGTTAACTTCTTGAGTCCTTTCTATGTCTTGGATATTAGCCCTCTGTAGGATGTAGGGTTAGTGAAGATATTTTTCCGAAATCTACAGGTTGCACATGTGTCCTATCGATGGTGCCTTTTGCTTTCCAGAAAGCTTCTCGCTTTCATGAGATCCCATTCACCAGTTGTTGATTTTAGAGCCTGACTCATTTGTGTTCTGTTTGGGAAATTTCCCCTCATGCCAGTGAGTTCAAGGCTTTTTCCACTTTCTCTTCTATTAGATTCAGTGATTCTGGTTTTATTTTGAGGTCCTTATTTCACTTGGACTTGAGCTTTGTGCAAGGTGATAAATGTGTATCTATTTTCATTCTTTTACATACTGACTGCTGTTTAGGCCAGCACCATTTACTGAAGATGCATTCTTTACTCCACTCTATGATTTTAGCTTCTATGTCTTTTTGTCAAAGATGAAGTGTCCAACAGTATATAGTTTTATTTCTGGGTCTTCAATTCTATTCCATTGATCTACCTGTCTGTTGAAGATGTTTTCTGGCCTTTTGATCTGGGAGTCCTCACCCTCTTCTATTCCTATTGTTCTGAGGTTTGATCACTTCATTGTGTCTTCTGGATCTTTTGGGTTCGGAGCTTTTTACACTTTGTATTTTCTTTGGCCAATATGTCAATATCTTCTAAGGTATACTCTATGCCTGAAATTCTCTCTTCTATCTCTTTTGTTCTGTTGGTGATTGTTACATCTCTAGCTTCTGATCTCTTTCCTAACTTGTGCATCACCAAGGTTGTCTTCATTTGTGCTTTCTTTATTGTTTCTCTTTCCATTTTTAGGTCTTTGATCATTTTCTTCAATTACTTCTCCTGTTTATATTTTCCTCTATTTCTTTAAGGGATTTATTTGTTTCCTCTTTAAGGGCTTCTACCCTTTTCCCCGTGTTTTCCTGTATTTCTTATTAAAGGCATGTATCATCATCATAAGATGGGATTTTAGGTCAGAATCTTGCTTTTCAGGTGTGTTAGGGTATCCAGAGCTTGCTGTGTTGGGAGAACTGGGTTCTGACAGTGACAAACTGTATTAGCTTCTGTAGCTTATGTTTTTGTGCTTTCCTCATGCCATCTGGTTACCTCTGGTGTTAACTGGCCTGGGTGTCACTGACTGGAGTCAGTCTCCTTGAAGGCAGGTAAAGCTTTGTGATCTGAATTAGAGCTGGCCTCCTGGGAGGCAGGCAGTGCTGTCTCTTATTATAGGGAGCTTCCTGTGTCTCTGATTAGAGCAGGCCTCCTGTGTCCCTGATTAAGGCCAACCTCTTGGGAAACTGATAGCCTTTGGGTTCCAGGGGCAGGGTCTACCCCAATTGCTGATGAAAGTGCAGACCAGTAGGATTCTGCCCCTGATTTGGGCAGACCTCCTGTGTCCCTGGTTACTGCAGACCTCCTGGGAAACAGGCATGCTTTGGGGTATGGGAAAGTATTAGTCTTACTGCTGTTTTGGTAGAATTTTAAACTACTTGTTATAAATACCTGATAGAATATAATTAAGATTACTTTTTGGATGACCATAAGTAGAGAAAGAAAGAGAGAAAATAAGGTATATAAGAGAATAAGGCAAAATGATGTAGTATTTTAATTTAGAAAATAAAAAGTTAAAATGAACAAAAATCCATAAGTAATTAATTTATTTTTCATCTTTTCCACCCAGTGTAGTGCATATGGGACTATGCTATTTGAGAGACAGACTGGTAAGGTTGAATGAGCTCAGATCCTGGAAATCTCAGAGACTTTAGAATGTCAAGAGTCAAGAGCAATTCCCTATCTGTCTCTGTACCTGCTTTGGAACACAAAACCATGTAACCCCACTGAGAAGACCGTGGGCACTCAGTCACACAGCATAACTTTACTTTTTATCCATGCTAGGTATCTAGGTAGGCCTGAGCCTTCCACCAATGACCTTCCCTTTCTGGTTATTCCTTCCCACAAGAGGTTTATAATTCCTGGTTCACCCCCAATAAAGTATGTGTACTTACAGCCACCATCAAATAAACCAGTATGAACAAGCAAGAATCATGGATCTTCTTAGGTCTTCATGGGGAAGGCCTTCAACTAAGGAGACCTAACAGAGACTATTGAGGAAGACTTTCTCCACTTTAACTCCCCTTGCACAGTTTCACCCCTCACTCCCAATCAGATAGTATTCTGCTCCACACCTGGCCGTGGACTTCCGGTTTGGGGCTCTTCCCTGCCTTCTCCACCTCCCATCCCCACACCTTCTCCCCACTGCACACTAGCCATCCTTGCTTCCCCTAAGCTGAGAGGCACAAGGCAGTACAACACCCTTATTTATTGGATTTGTCCCATTCTGGTTGTTTTATTTTACCTTGTTTTATTATTATTTTCGATGCCTATTTGCATAATAATGCCAGAGTAAGGGGATGGATTTGGTTGGGTTGGAAAGTAGGAAGAATCTGAAAAGGAGTTGGGAGAGAGGAAATCACAATCCTCATATACTGTATGGAAAAATCTATTTTCAATAAAATATGTTCAGTCATGAAACAGACAAGGGTGTGGGGATGGGCCTAGAAGGTAGAGTGCTCACCTGGCAGAGACCTGGAGTCTACCTCAGAGTCATAGGAAGAAAAAGAAAGTAATGTACATTCACATATATTCACACACACACACACACACACACACACACACACACACACACACATACACACACACACACATACACAATGATTCTTCTATTACCATCTATTCCTATGGGCTGCCTGGCTTGCAAGTTTCTACATAAATTTTGAAAACTCACTTGACCTCAGGTTGTCAGATCCCATGGTATCTTTGCTGGAATGGACAGTGTCACATAAAGGCACGCCCCTATAGCTTTGCAATTCACCAATGTCTTTTCCAGTTACTGACACATGGGGAGCAGAAATAGTGAAAGCTGGGTACCCCGCAGCGAGAGTTTCAACAGCTCTGCTTACACTCTCCAACAAACTCAAAACCAACATGTCAGCAGCTCTCTTTGGGTGAAAGTTTCAAGGATTTTTAAACTCCTTTTGTCATCTTAAGTGTAAGAATTTCTCTCAAATATATGCACACTTATATACACATAGATATGCACATATACCATATTATGTACTGATTCTTAAAATTCTACTCATGTATACAATGATTGTTGACTATATCTTTCCCCACTCCTAGACTCCAATTCCTAGTGAATCGTTAGTGTTTACATCCCAATTTCTAACCATATGCATACATATACACATACACATATACATACATATATCCACATACACACATATGTTTTTCCCAACTGAGGCCAAAATTAGTGCTACCCAAATGTGTATGGATGGGAAGTTATCCAATAGAGCAGACTTAATCATCCGGCCCCACCCTTGAAGAAAACTGGGTCCTCCTTCTCCAAAAGCCATTGCTCCTCAGCTCAGGGTAGATAGTGTTCTCGAAAGACTTCCTTATCCTTCCTCAAATGTTGACAGATTTGACTGTAGTTCTTCTGCAGGCAACCACAGCTGCTGTGAATACTTGTGTTCTCCAATCCATGTCTAGAAGACATTTTGCAGCATTCCTTCCTGTCTTCTGACTCTACAACTTTTCTGCTGACTCCCATAATCATCTCTGAGCCCTGTATGAAGGAGTGTGATGCAGATGTCCAGTTTAGGGATAAGCAGTTTAATGACTGTGAAGTTGCTACTCAATGACAAATCGTGATTATTAGTATTAACCATACTTTGTGGGAAAAACTAAGCTTTTCATGGGACTGAGGCCTAGCCTCACCTATGGGTACAAAGCGATGTATTCAAAAGGAAGTTTCCTCCTTTGTAATGGTTTCTCAGGAAACTACCTTAGAGGTTTCAACAAGTTCACCTATTCAAATAAGCATGCCCAAATTTTAATCTAGGTAGGAAAAGCATTATACACATGGGAATTCTTAGTGAGCAGTATTTCTTAGGAAAAGCGTTTTGGGAGAGTGTAAGAATGTGGTTAATATGTATGAATTGTCATAGTTTAAAAATAAAATCCTATGACTACTTACCACATTTATTCCAAGAGATAGGTTTCTATAGTTTCTAAAAGACTATATATTTTTTTAAATTGGACGTTGACAAGAAAATAAATGAGCATCTGTTCTTGCCAACTGAAATGGTTATCTTTTCAGTTTATCTGCAGAAGATTAACTATAGTTTCAGAAAATTAATTACTTTGTCCAATCCAAAAATCTACACATTACCTAGAACCCTTGATCAGCACAATTTATTTCCAGGATTAATAGGAAAAGGGCCAAAATAAAAGTCTTTAATGCAAATTTCTGTATATTGGCTTATTTAAAAACAAGTACTTAATCTGGCATGTGTGTCATGGGAATTAAATTTACTGCCATGTCATTTTTTTTTCAGAAAGGAGCAAATATCTTACATTAAAACTAGTGTGCAAGAGAAAGCTCCATGAAATCAGGTATGCTAATATATTCACAGGTACTCATCCCTTCCTTGCTTAAGGAGTAAGTGTTCTCAGGCCTCTTACATCAATTTAATTCTTCCACGCAACAGCTCCCTTCAAAAGTCTGCATGCCAGAAGTTCCCAACAATCCTAATTGCAAAGCTCAGTAATCAGGGCCAGATGCCTGCAAACCATTTTAAAAAGTTTCACATGCCTTCTTTTAAAACTCTAGTTCTTGTAGTCTTAGAATGTCTGTGCTTATTCTTGGGATTTACGAATTCTCCAAAATCTGCCCATTCCTTTGGGATTCACCCCAGCCAGGCAGAATGCTGATTCTAAGACTAATAAAGTATGTTTATGAGCAAAGGATAATGGCATTTCAGGAGGAAAAGGTTTTACTGAATAAAGAGTCATAAATAAGTAAATAAGCTGATAATTTATGAGAAAAAATAAAACTAAATCGGAAAAGTGATCTATCCTGTGCAAATATTGTGGAGCTTTGCAGTAGTATTTGTGTTGTACAAACTTGCTGTACTAATGAGCGTGTTTACTACAGTCCCAGGTCTTAGAAGAGCCATAGTATATGAAATCCCTTCCCATTTATGATGGCTCTTCTGTAGAAATTACATCATCATGGTTTGCCAAAACCACTCCAAATAACCAATTATTATCTCAGAACAATCAGTATAGAAGCCCTCTCATCTCTCATTTTCAAATGAATACATGTGTCTCCTCTGAGAAACAATCACAAACATCTTTTAAAATTAAGTGTAAATACACTCCCATAGATCATGGACTTCATCCCCTTATAATACCAACTACCAACAGGTAATGGGAATTGTTCGATGCATAGGCATTGAGCAATTTTTACTCTTACAGCAATACACTGACATTAAGCAATTTTGCTTTTTAAAATGCCTTTCTAGAATCATATACACGCAGATCTACACTTTCCTATGTCACACGGGAATACAGATTTCTCAGTGTTAACAGCTAGGAAGAGCGCTGCAGCGGCATGCTTCCAACTGAGTATCTCCCTGGAAATCTATCCCTGTGGACTGTAAATAACAGCATCAACCATTCACTGTTTAAGCAAAAACACTAGCTTAGTACTTGGGATTTCCTCCCAGAGTGACCAAGAAAACAGTTAGCATATATTTGTAAAAATGAAAATCAACTTGCATGTTCCCAACGTGTCCTGTGTCCTTTTATAAGAAGCAACATTTGGCTGACTCTCAATGACCTATTTGGTGCATCTAGACCTGTTTATTCTTTCCCTCTGTGTCTTAATTTATTAAAATAAATGTTGTCTTTTCTCAGTGTGAGCAAAAATAAACGATGGCTCATATTGTGCGTGGGTTCTTGCTCATGACAGTCCAGACTGCTAACAGATTGTTAATATGTTACCAGCTCTATTATAAGATTCTCAAAGATACCATTTGTGAAGTGGAATTCTCCATGTGAAGAAGTACTGCTCAGCAATGCATAGATACTGAGAAACCCATATGTTTCCCAAATACAGGTGTCTGCACAGGTGTAAGAAATGCAGATATCTCAGTATGCTCCAGGCGCTTCTGCCAAGTTGTGCTGCTTACCCAGTGGTGGTCACTCTGGGAGGCAAAACTTTACCTGAAATAGTACAGGGGCATCTCTGCTTTCTGACTAATGTCTACATATATTAAAATGGAAGGTATTCTAAATACAGACATTTCTGGAAGTGAGGAATCTTAAGAAAAATGAACAATGGCTGGATTAAATGAAATTAAATATATTTTGGTGCCTACTAAAGACATTGATAAAAGCCTTTAACCTCAGGAGACTCACAAAGCCTCAAGATGTGGTGTTATTCAAAATTTTAATGCATTATTCATGATGAACCTGCTAAAATATACATAAATACACCCATTCCTTCATAAACTGATCTCTGGCATTCCATTGACAATATAAAGGAGGTTCGAGTTTTGACTAGGATCATGTGAGATACCTATCAAGAATATCTATCCGACATTCCCAGGCTGTGCTCTCTAAGGACAGCCCAGAAACCTAGGGGATAGTGAGTTCTGGCAGGATGAACATCGTCTGTTCTGTTTACAAAGCTGCTTGTTGTTTCAAGGAAAATATTCTATTGCAGGTTGTCATGGTTGCCACCCTCAATCCTTAGAGATGTAGTGTCAGTGAGGTTCTGACACTATTTTATGCAAACCCAGATGGATTCCTCACAAACAAATCTTACTGAGTGCATACTTGCTAACCACTGTGGAAAATATTTCATATGTACAAATTTGTAACAAGGTTAAATATTTTAATTTTATTGTGTCCTACAAAGTACTCTTCATAGGGTAAAGAAGAATAAGAGTCTTTTAAGGTATCACTAGCATATATATGCTTCAGTGTTAACTATATATTTTTAGATTGTCAAGATAATTACTCTAATATTAACAGCGCATCATGACTCAAAGTAGGGTCACATGTACCCTTTGTGAAGATAGTTTCTTTGATTAATCCCTGATGTTCCTGGTGACTGCTTCTTATCCCACTTGTGGATGAACTTGGTTGTTTGTATGTTTTTATTTTTCTATCCTGATTTTAGACTCCTCTAGCTCTACCCACCTCCCCTCTCATTAGGCACTGGTGCCTAATCCCAGGCATTAGCCTTTAATCCCAGCACTTGGGAGGCAAAGACAGGAGGATTTCTGAGTTCGAGGCCAGCCTACAGAGTGAGTTCCAGGATAGGCAGGG
>NW_022196911.1:36576324-36641907 GCF_008632895.1 Mastomys coucha | reverse complement strand
GTGCCCCAGTGTAGGGTAATGCCAGGGCCAGAAAATGGGAGAGGGCGAGGTGGCAGGCATGGGGAAGTGGGAGGCAACAGGGGTTTGTTTTTGTTGTTTTTGTTTGTTTCTTTGTTTTTTGGAGGGGAAACTGGGAATGGAGAAATTTACATCTAAATAAAGAAAATATGTAAAAAAAAAGGAAAATAATAAATTAAACTAAAATATAATAAGGTAAAACAAAGAACACACTGTGCCTAAGCCATCAGCCAGATTCTGAATTCCTAGAGCATGTTTGAAACCATCTGAACCACATAGCTTTCTTTTTTTTTTTTTTTTTTTTTTTTTTTTTTTTTTGATATTTTCTTTATTTACATGTAACTTTCTCCATTCCCGGTTTCCCCTCCAAAAAACAAACAAACAAAAACAAATCCCTGTTGCCTCCCACCTCCCCATGCCTGTCACCCCGCCCTCTCCTACTTTCTGGCCCTGGCATTCCCCTACACTGGGGCACAGAACCTTCACAAGGCCGAGGCCCTCTCCTCCTATTGTTGATCGAACCTGCAATCCTCTACTATACACATGCTGCCAGAACAATCAGACCCCTCCATGTGCAGTCCTTGGTTGGTGGTTGAGACCCTGGGAGCTCTGAGGGTACTACTTAGTTCATATTGTTGTTAGTCCTAAGGGGCTGCAAACCCCTCAGCTCCATTGGTCCTTTCTCTAACTCCTTCACTGGGGACCCTGTCCCCATAGCTTTCAAATGTAACTCAAGAAGTTGTTATTGGAAGGAGACTGGGAAAATGCTGAACTATGTAAAACAGTATGTGTCCCCAATGCCCTTGGCTAGAAAATAATTCTATATCGAAGCTTTGGTAACAAGCCAAATACACAGAACCCAAAGTTTAAACCACTGTGCCAATCACAGAGTGACTATTGACAAGTGTCCTGCACTACTCCCAAAACAAACTACCCCAGGTCTAATATCAGATCCTCTAATTGGAATAGGAATCCCCACCTTCTCCTCTCCTACTGAGCTATTTTCTGATCAGCTCTTTATTAATCAATCAGCAGTAATGGAAAACAAATTTCACACATTGAGACAGGAGATGCTTCACAATGCCAGCATTTGGATTGTAACAAGATTTCTGAGCAGACAGTCCTCCACATCTGAATGCACAGAGCACAAAACCATCCCCAAACATTGACCAAAATTCAGATTACAATGCTGCAGGTGAAAGTAGCTCCTTTTTTCTTCATAGTTGTTATCAATGAATGTTATCATTATTTGTTTCTGAAAATTCAGTTTATCATATAACTCTGAGGTGGATCTTTCCAGGAATTCATTTGTTTTGGGATACTATTTCAAAAAAACTTGAAGCTCTCAGAAGAATCCTTAGTCAAATGTATTTTTATACATAATTTAGTAAATTTATATATGGATATGTTATAATAATTTATTGCCTCTGCTCCTCCCAACTCCACCAAAAACTACAGTTCCCTATACATGCCTCCTCATCTGACTCCCAACTTCAAACATTTCTGTCATCTTTTAAAAGATATTTATTATTTGAAATGTAACTAATGAATTAAATGAATGTTTTGAATTGCATCTACGAAATATAAGAAAACAAACCCATGAAAGAAAAAAAGTGATTCAAAGATAGTTCTATTGTATTTTTTTAAAAACATCTGCCAATTCTCATTCCTTTTGACCAATGGTAATCACCTTTATGAAACTTTTTGAGCCAGCATATCAGGTCTAGATATAGAACTTATATGTGTCAACTCACATGGGCCCACAGCACATAATTTGACTCATTTATACACTGTGTTTGAAGTCAGCTAACTAGCCTCTCACTATGACTTCTAATAAAAAAAAAAGTCTCATTACACCACAGCATGCTTGGAAGCACTCACACTGCTTTACATAAAACATCTTTATAAAAGCAATGAAGGGAACATCCACTGCCCCACATGAGAGTCATGTTGATTATGGCATTTTTATTTTCAAGATAAAGAAAGCAGAGAGGGGTTAAATGACTGTGGAAGGTCACAAGTGTCCTTTGTTGGAAGGAGAGTGACAGTTTTGCTTAGAAAATTGGAGAACATAATCAGCACTAGATAAGCAGTCCCACTTGGGTAGTCATTGCACCCTCTAGCTGTGACATGCTATTAAAGATGAAGTATCCTCATATATTATGTGTCATTGTTCTTTTGCTCTTGTATGAGGAATTAATTTATACTCACATTGATACTTAAGCTACCAGATTACTATTGTTTGCATTCAGTTTTACATAAAAGTGTGCCATTTCAGAGATGGTTCTCTTGAAACTATGGTGCTGGTATTCTGTTATATCAGTGAAAAAAATATTCTTTATCTCCCAGGTTTTACTAACTCAGTATAGCAAAAAATATACAAATATCCAGATGATTCAGCCAGATTCCTATTCTTTTAAATTATATGGTTTTTTTTTCTGATCTTAGCTATGAGTGAGAAAAATGTCAACAACAATCCTTTGCTGTGAGAACCAATGCATAGGTTAATGAGATGAGTGGTATTTTGGAAAAAAAAATGTAATCACTTTTATGTTGAGCCCCAACTAACAATAATTCTCTAGAACAGATTTCCAACCTATACTTTATAATCACAACTATTTTTTTCTTTTCCTAAATTCCCCAGTGACAATTTTTCATCATGTTTTCTGATGCATTGTAATGCTAAAGAGCCAGTACAAACTCTATTACTATCTAGAGCAAAGTTCAATTCTCAATAAAGAATTATTGTTATTGACAATATGATCATCACATTTTTAATAGATCATAGAAAGACTATACCTAATATGACTGTACTAAAAAAAAAACTAGTCAAATTAGAGGCAGGTTATGAAATATGAAGAAGGTTAGGGTGTAGATAGATGGACATAATCAACACATAATGCATGGAACTATGAAAATGAATCCTATTAATTTTCTACAAATAATACATGTTAATAATTATCATCAAATTTAAGTAACAATATTTCTATTCAATAATGTGTATGTCTACATATGAAACAGAAGGAATGTTATAGTCACAAACTAGATTCTGACCTCATATAGATTTCAAACATAAATTTTGCATATAAGGAGTAAGAAATTTCTACTGTAAAACTCATTCTATTTTCTATGGATTTTAGAATAAAAAGTGATCATTTTCCACTGAGATTTTATGGCAAGCATTGTGGGACAGGTAAGATTGAAGGAGGCCTTTTGAAATTGTTAACATTGTTAATGAAGACAACTAAAATAATAATATGAAGGAGAAGTGGGAAGATACATAGAGTGCCTAAAGATAGACTTAACTAAAGACATAAAGGTCAGAAGACCTCATATTTAGAATACATAAGACATACCATTGTTTTGTTCATATTTATCTTCATTTTTTCTGTACACACATTTTTCTCCTTGAAGAACTTCATAATCCAGGGTTCTAGAAGAATGCTAGTTGTTGCTAAATTAGCCTAGAGCAGGTTGGAACTAAAACTAAATTCATATCAATTATTTATTCCATTCTGGAAATTTGTATTTTTTTCTGACAGAAATTCAAGATGATCACTGTAAACTTTTCAAGTTATATCCCTTGGATTGTCTCAGCTGCAGAAGATGTTGTTTGTATTAAGCAGATCCTATAACTTAAACTCCTAAGTTCTGTTTTATTTTATCTTCAGTATCTCTAGCAATACTTGAAGCCTGTAGAGAAAACCCAATTTGACTATATTAATTATAAATCCAAAGCATTTTTACTTGCCTGTTGGAAGGAGAGTATTTTGATTTTTAATTTACAGAAAGGATATCTATGATAAAAGAATTGAAGATAAAGTTGAAGAGTTAAATACTGTTGGCCAAGGAGCCATAACCATCTATCACAATATTGTATAAATATATTTTAGGAACTTAAGCTAAGGTAAATGAGATTAGATTGGGTAGTAGAATTATATTTTAATAAGATCCCAATGTAAATTATATCCAGTTTTCTTATTTACCAAATGGGAAACACGGACAAAATTCCATAGGTGATTGCTATCAAAACTGTAATTTAAACAGTTACTTTAGGTGAGCCAAATGTTGTGCTCAGTCAGACCTGAATGCTTCAAATGGGAAAGAAAGTAATATGAGATAATTTCACAAGATCTGCAAGTAAGAGGTGATGGGATACTGTGGAACAATATAGAGTAGGAGTGCTGATTGATTACCAAATCAGCACTGGGATGAAATAGCTTGCATCTGTCTGATAAATCCTAAAAGAAAACTGTCACTTGAAATTTTGATGTTAGCCATTCTGATAAGAGTAAGATGGGAAGGATCTCAGAGTCATATTGATTTAAGTTTCCCTGATGACTAAGGACTCTGAACACTTTTCAGCCATTCAAGAGTCTTCTGTTGTGAGTTCTCTGTTTAGCTCTGTACTAATTTTGGGTTATTCAGTTTTCTGGAGGTTAATTTCTTAAGTTCTTCATATATTTTGAATTTGGCCCTCTGTTGGATGTAGGGTTAGTGAAGGTTTTTTCCAAATCTATAGGTTGCTGATTTTTCCTATGGACAGTGTCTTTTACCTTAGTAGAATTTCCATTTTCTTAGGTCCCAATTGATAATATTGTTGATCTTAGACCCTGAACCATTGGAGTTCCCCCTCAGGAAATTTCCCCCTGAGCCAATGAGTTCAAGATTCTTTTCTACTTTCCTATCTATTACATTCAGTGTATCAAAACTCAAGTGACAGCACATGTCAGTAAGGAAGTGGAGAAACAGTAACACTCTTCCATTGCTGGTAGGATTGCAAACTGGTATTAGCATTCTGGAAATCAATCTGGTGCTTTCTCAGAAAATTGGAAATAGTTCTACGTGAAGATTCAACTATACCACTCTTGCACATATACTCAAAAGGTGCTCCATCCTATCATAAGGACACAGTTCCACTGTGTTCATAGCACCCTTATTTCTAATAGCCAGAAGCTTGAAACAGCCCAGATATCCTTCAATCAAAAAATGGATACAGAAAATATGGTTTATATACATAATGGAATGCTATTCAGCTATTAAGAATAAGGACATCATGAATTCTGCAGGGAAGTGAGTGGAAAAAGAAAATATCCTGAGTTAGGTAAGCCAGACCCAAAAGGAAGTGGATATTAGCCAAAAAGTACAGAATACCTATGATAGAATCCACAGAGTGTAAGAAGTTTAAAATACCCAAATGAGGATGCTTCATTCCCACTTACAATGAGGAAGAAAAATAATCATAAAAGACAGAGGGAGACAGGAACCTGGCTGTTAGAGGGGACAGGTAGGGGAAAAGGGGAACAAGATCAGATATGGGGGATGGGAGAGAAGCCCAGAGGACCAGGAAAATGACTGGAAATATGCAGGTTCAGCGGTGGAGGGGCAGCCTTTAGAAAACACCAGAGACCTGAGACTTGAAAGACTCTCAGGACTCAATGCGGATGACCTTAGCCAAAATGTCCAACAGCACAGAAAGGGAGCTTGAAGAGTCCACCTCTAGTAAATAGACAGGACTCCAAGTGGAAGGACAGGGTTACTAACCCACAGCCAATATTTCTGTTGCAAAATTGTTTCTATCAAAAGAACTGCAGGGACAAAAGTGGAGAAAACACTGAAGCATAGGTGGTCTTATGAGAGACCCAACTTCGTACCCATCTCATGAGGCAGGGACCAAGTCCTGACATTATTACTGATGCTATGACATGCTTACAAACAAGAGCTTAACATAGCTATCCTGTGAGTGGCATCACCAGCAGCTGACTGAGAAAGAAGCAGATAATTACACCCAACTTTTAGACTTAAGTTGGGGGCTACTACAGGTATATTAGTGGAAGATTGAAGAAGCTGAGGAGGGTGACTTCATAGGAAGACCAGCAGTTCAACTAACTCAGACTCCAGGGAGTTCTGAGAAACTGAGTCACCAGCCAGGCAGTATACAGGGCCTGTTCTAAGACCCCCAGTACATATATAGCTGAGGACTGCAGTCTTGCCTCAGTGGGAGAAGAAGTATATAATCTTTAAGAGGCTTGAGGCCATAGGGAGTGGGGAGGTCTGATGGTGGCAGATGACCCTCTCAGAATCAAGGTGAGAAGGAGTGACCAAGGTTAGAGGCAAGGGCTTGAATGTAAATAATAGTAATAGTAATAATAATAATAATAATAATAATAATAATAATAATAATAATAATAATAATAAAACTGTAAGACTCAAAGCCACAATTTTTACTAAGATGGTGGAATTAGAGTATATAGAGGCACATAAACTGTTTCATCAGAGAGATTCTAAACTGGAACAGTACAATTTGATCTATACTTCTAAATCAAGAAAAAAAATACATCAAGAATCCAAGAATGAATAGCTTCCCTGGGTTATTACCAAGTTCTAAGCAGAGAAGGAAGAAATTAGCAATCTCAAGGAAACTCTGACACTTGAAAGTCAGAACCAGAGCCTGAGTAATAGTTAATGGCCTTTACCTAACATAGGCTACATCAATTTTAATTCAGAAAAAAATGGAGATTTACGCTACTTAATACTTTAAGTGCAAAGACTCAGCAAACCCATCGATTTTACTTGTTTGACATGTGAAAGCCGACAGAAAGTTGTTATTGGTTCTCACTCTAATCTTTTTCTCTGTTTTCTATTCCAAACAGGGTTATGATGGTGTTGAGCACCCGAATAAAGCACATTACTTAACATTACAGAATATATTTGGATATAAGATTGATACTTGGGCAAGATTTCTTTGTAGAGGGAAGTAGTTTTTATCATGGAGAAGAGGATATCATTCTAAGTACATGCCGAGGGCAACAAAGCTTCTACTGGATTATGATCCAATGCAAGACAAGTAAACTTTCATGACATACAACTGGCTAGTAAACTGGAAGATGATTCAAGAGCATAAAACTGACTAGGGTTTATTTTGCTTGAGTAATTGACAGGTTGAAGGTCAGTGTTTCCATTGGCCACAAGTAAGGAATGTGATCAAAATATGATGAGACCTGTTTGAGGGCACTAGCCAGATTCTAAAACAATGAATATTTGTAGGTCAAGATCATGAAAAAAAACACAATCAAAAGGATGGCAAATGACCCTGATGCATCAGCATTGGTAGAATCAAAAGTGACAGCTGAGAGATTGAAAATGTAAATATACATTTAGACTTGCTCACAGAGCTTTAGAAACAAATAAAGGCATTGATAAACATCAAAATACCAAGGTATTGTCGATATACTTTTATTCATATGATGCTAAATATTTTATGTAACAATTTACTTCAATGTTCAAGAAAAGGAGTGTTGCATGTAGCTTTTGCGACAGACCCCATTCAGTAAATATTGGATCTGTGGATGAAAAACAGACACATAAACATTGTACAATTTCAGCCTGCCATATTGTATCAATTGCTGGGCGCTACTAATCTACTGTGGCTAGTGTGCCCTTCTCAATACACTTAGCTCATCACCTCTCAACCTGTCCTAGCTTCAGTTGTTCAGTCACCTTCAGTCCCAATTCAACATCCCAGCCTCCCACTGTAGAAGCAGCCTATGGGTGTTCCACCCAAGATCTCACATGGGTGGTTGGCTTTTGTCCCTCTGAAGCATGGTGAAAACTCCTTTCTTCTCTCTCCTGTGTCCACTAGCTTGCCTGCAGGGATCAAGAAATCCTGCCTATTTTGCCCAACAATTAGCCACTAGCATCTTTGTTGATAGATCCAGAACTAATTAGGGAACAGGCCCCATCCCCTACAAAGGACCATTATTAATTCGGTTAGTTTGATTTAGAAACTAAGAAAAGCTTTTGGTGAAACTAGAAATATTTCTCTCTCTCTATCTATCTCTCTCTTTTAATGTAACTACTATGGTCAACTACAATTACTGCCTAAATTGGGCTCTTATGATGTGTATGCTGTTATTTGAATATTTTAATCTTCTGTTAAAAACAAGGTTGAAAATACAGCCTTCATTTTCAAAACCTATATTAATGCCTTAGTCCATCTCATGCTGTTCTTCAAATAAATGCATCAGACTAGGTAATGTTGAAAGAAAATAAATTGATCATAGGTCTAGAGGCTGAGAAGACCTAAAGTTTGTGTGGAGGGTCTCCATGATGCATCAGATTACAATAAAGTGTCAAGCTGGCACATGTATAATGCAGGGCGATCAAGTCAGTTATCTTTGAGAGGAAATCCATTTTATGATATCTAAACCACTCTAATGATGATGGCAAAAAATCCAGTCACAAGTACAAAAGGGAAAAGCCGTCTTCATGACCTAAGGACCTTTTAACGGTCTGAATCTGAGCTCCAGTAAAATAGCACTTAAGTTTTAGTGTGCATAGAATGATTTTTTTCCTGACCCAAATACCTGAAAGACAAAATACCATCAGGTGTTTTGGCTCATGGTTCCTGAGGAATTTTAATCCCTCTTGACAGATAACACATTGGAGAATTTATTTGTAGTCAGCTCATCTGGTGGACACTATTCACATCATCTGGCCAAGTAGCAAGGTTGTATTGGAAATGGAGAATATGTTTAATTTTCTTTCTTTTTTTTTTTAATTTTTAAATTTTATTTATTTACACTTCAAATGTTATCCCCTTTCCTTGTTTCCCCTCTGCAATCCCCCTATCCCATCCCCCCTTACCCTGCTTCTATGAGGGTGCTCCTACACATATCCACCCACTCCTGCCTCACAGCCCTAGCTTACTCTACACTGGGGCATCAAGCCTTCACAGGACCAAGGTCTCCCCTCCCATTGATGCCAGATAAGACTCCTTAAGCTTCTTCAGTCCTACTAACTCCTCCATTGAGGTCCCTGTGCTCAGTTCAATGGTTTTCTGTGAGCCTCTGTAACTGTATTGGTCAGGATCTGACAGAGACCTCAGGAGGCAGCTGTATCAGGCTCCTGTCAGCAAGGACATCTTGGCATCAGCAATAGTGTATGGGTTTGGTGGCTGCGTTTGAGATGGATCCCTAGGTAGGGCAGTCTCTGGATAGCCTTTCCTTCAGTCTGTTCCACTCTTTGTCCTTGTATTTACTTTAGACTGGAGCAATCCTGGGTTAAAATTTTGGAGATGGGTGGGTGGTTCCATCCATCAACTGGGGAGCCATGCCTAACCTCTGGATATGGTCTCAACAGGTTCTCCTTTCCCTTTGTGGGGTATTTCAGCTAATGTCATCTTCTTGGGGTCCTGGGATGCTCTTGATTTCCTGGCATCTGAGACTTTCTGGTTGCTACCCCCAGTTCCCTATACCCCATTGTTACACACTCTGTTCAATTTCCTGACCCTCTGTACATCTCCTCACATACCTGATTGTGCCCATCTTTTTCACCTCTCCCTTTTCTGTTCTTCCCAAGTGCTCACTACTTCCCTTGATTATATTGATCTTCCTTCTAAGTAGGACTGAAGCATCCACACTATGGTCTTCCTTCCTCTTGAGCTTCATGTGGTCCTTGAGTTATATCATGGATATTTCACACTCTTTGCCTAATATACACTTATCAGTGAGTACATACCATATGTGTCCTTTTGTGATTGGGTTACCTCATTCAGGATGATATGTTCTAGATCCGTCCATTGCCTGGAAATTTTATGAAGTCATTGTTTTCAATAGCTGAGTAGTACTCCATTGTGTAAATGTACCACATTTTCTGTATCTATTCGTCTGCCAAGAGAAATCTGGGTTGTTTCCATCTTCTAGCTATTATAAATATGGCTTCTATGAACATAGTGAAGCATGTGCCCTCATTACATTTTGGAACATCTTCTTGGTATATGCCCAGGAATGGTATAGCTGGGTCCTCAGATAGTACTATGTCCAGTTTTCTGAGGAAACGCCAAACTAATTTCTAGAGTGGTTGTACCAGTTTGCAAACCCACCAGGAATGGAGGAGTGTTCCTCCTTCTCTACGTCTGTCCTCACTATCATGTGCTGTCACCTGAGTTTTTTATCTTAGCCATTCTGACTGGTGTGAGGTGGAATCTCAGGGATGTTTTGATTTGCATTTCCCTGATAACTCAAGATGTTGACATTTCTTTAGGTGCTTCTCAGCCACTTGGTATTCCTCAGTTGAGAATTCTGTTTAGCTCTGTTCCCCATTTTTAATAGGATTATTGGATTCCCTGGAGTCTATCTAACTTCTTGAGTTTTTTTGTGTATGTTGGATATTAGCCCTCTATAGGATATAGGATTGGTAAAGGTCTTTTCGCAATCTGTTTGTTGCCATTTGTCCTATTGGCAGTGTCCTTTGCCTTACAGGAGCTCTGCAATTTTATGAGGTCCCATTTGTCAGTTCTTCATCTTAGAGCATAAGCCATTGGTTCAGGAAATTTCCCCCTGTGCCTTTGTGTTTGAGGCTTTCGCCCACTTTCTCTTCTATTAGACTAGTTTGTCTGGTTTTAAGTGGAGGTCTTTGATCCATTTGGAATTAAGCTTTGTACAATAAGATAAGTGTGAATCAATTTGCATTCTTCTACATGTTGACCTCCACTTGAACCTGCACCATTTGTTGAAAATGCTGTCTTTTTTTCACTGGATGGTTTTAGCTTCTTTGTCAAAGATCAAGAGATCATTGGTATGTTGATTCATTTTGGGGTCTTCAATTCTATTCTACTGACGTTTCTGCCTGTGTCTGTACCAACATCATACATTTTTTTAATCTCTATTGCTCTGTAATACAGCTTGAGGTCAGGGATGGTCATTCCCCCAGAAGTGCTTTTATTGTTGAGAATAGTTTTTGCTAACCTGTTTTTTTTTGTTGTTGTTGTGTTTTGTTTTTGTTTGTTTGTTTGTTTTTTGTTATTCCAAATGAATTTGAGAATTGCTCTTTCTAACTCTTTCTTTAAGGGACTTATTTATGTCCTTCTTAAAGTCCTCTATTATCATCATGAGGTATGATTTTAAATCAGAATTTTGCTTTTCCAGTGTCTTGGTGTATCCAGGGCTTGCTGTGTTGGGAGAACTGGGTTCTCATGAGGCCAAGTAGCCTTGTTTTTTGTTGCTTATGCTTTTGCTTTTGCTTGTTGCCATCTGGTTATCTCTGATGTTAGCTGCTTTGGCTGTTTCTGACTGTGCCTTGTCCCTCCTGCAACCCTCCTGTGTGTCAGCACTCCTGGGAAACGAGTTCTCTTCATGAGGAAATTGGGTATGGAAAGCTGTGACACAGGATCAGCTCCAGGGTGTAGATGAAAAATGGAAGAATCCTGTCCCTGGCTGTTCCTCTGTTCCCTGTGTCCTGATGGCTATAGGTGGGTTCCTCTTGGGCCAGGAATTTGAGTAGAAGTAGTGGTCTCATCTGTGCTCTCAGGTGTATCAGCATTCCTGAGTAACCTGCTTTCCCCCAGCGGGGTCTGGGTATGGAGAGCTGTGGCACAGGGTCCACTCCAGGTGCAGATGGTGACTGGAAGAACGTTTAATTTTCAAAGGCCACTTATAGTGATATCTTTCCACTAATTAACTCCTCTGCCTGACTCAGCTCCACAGACCTCCAATATATTTCGAACTGCTGATGAACATCTTGTCAAAGCATGAGTCTGTTGCACATATTTCAGACTCAGACCATCAAAGGGAGACTTGGAAGACTCATTCAAGCCATAAAATTCTCCCAGATCCTCCAAAACACATCTTTTTCACATAGACAAAATGCATTCATTTTTTTTATCTCAATAGCACCCAAGTGCCTTAGACTCTTCAATTGCAACTAAAATGTGCAAATCCAAATTCTCCTCTAAAATAGACATTAGCAAGACTCCCATGATGATTAATCCTGAAGCAAATTTCCTTGAAAACTGGGCCTATGGAATCTAAACAAGCTGCTGAAATACAGAAGTTATATGGGCATTAGGAAGGCATGACCATTTTAAAAGGGAGATATGGGCAACACAAAAAGAAGCCCCAAAGAAGTCCAAAACCTGACAAGGAAAATACTTAACTTTAATGCTCCATAGTTACTGTCCTAAACCTGCAATCTCTTGGGGTTTCTGGGGGCGTTGAGTACTTTCTCATGAACTAACTGGTTCCATGGCTTTGCTGAACTTAGTCTGCACAGAAGTTCTCACTTACTGGAGACCTCTAGACAGTTGTCTCTTGCTAGTATTGCATGCTGGTGGCTCTGCTGTTCCGGTATCGCTGGGGTGACACCATTCTCATGACTCCTATTGAAGATATTACTTTGAAGGGGACTCTACAAGGGTCTCATTCCTGTAGCTGTGCTAAAAAAATTTCTCAGATGAAATTCTTCAGTAATGATAAGATAAGAAAGCTCCTGCCAGATTTTTTTTTTTTCATGAGAACTCTCCTCTGGGGCTCCTGGTTAATTCACAAGACCTTTGAAATTTATGTGAAGGGTGTAATAATTCTCACAGCTCTTACATTCTGCCCACCTACAAAGTCATTACCATAGTAATACAGCAAGCCTGCTGCTTGTGCCCTTGGGAGTGATAAATCAAACCACCTGTGTTTATGTTTGATTTACTAGCATATATGTATTTACAAATTCATGTGTGTGTATGTGTGTGTGTTATAAAGGTTATATGTATACATTTGCATGTGGGTGTGGAGGCAAAATTTGATATCAAGTGTCTTCTTCTAATGTTCTCCACATTACTGAAACAAGTTCTCTCTCATTCAAATCAAGATTTTGCTTTACCCATTGGTCTATCTCCTCTGCCCTTCTACTAGATCAAATCAGGGGGCTCTGTGGGGGTTAAAGAAGAATATACTTAGACAAATTGTTTTGCGCATTTACAAAAACTATTTGGAGGGTTATTGATGACACAGAAAGCATGACAGGGGGCTAAAGAGATAGATTTCAGTTTCCACAGAGGTTCCATAGGAGGTTTCCATAGGAGTTCCTAATATTAAGTATTTTCGAGAGAGGACAATGTTGGCCCAAAATAAATTCAGCAGTAGGCTTGCTCAATAAGCAGCCTTTGCTGATTCCTAGCTGGCAAGAGGGATGGAATAGCTTCAGCTATTTGTAACTTTAGACTCATAGCAGTCATCTCTTGTCAGCTTCTTATAATACGTTAGAGGATAGAGACGATGAGGCACAAGTGGCTTGATTTGTGTGACAGCAGCAATATGCCCTTTTGAGACTTATCTGAGGCAGATAAGGGTCACAGTATCAGAATCTGGGAAGCAAAGATCCCAGGTAGCTCTGGGCAGTAAACCTAATGAGCCTACTATAAGTCATCCCACAAACCAGAGTTCTGGGAACTTAATGGGATAGGCTCAGATTGAAATGTCATGATTACTGACTTGCGTCTTTGTGATTAGCACCCAGCTTCTGTCTGTGCACTTGGATCTCTTTAGCAGAGGTTTCTTGGTCACACACTTAGGATTCTCTACCAAACACATTTTATTTTGTATGGCCAGGTTGTGACTTCTCAAATCTTTCTTCTCTGATTCTGTTCTGATTATAAATTCTATTCTGAAATTATTTCTTGTATAATACATTTGAAATCAGGTGAACAGTGACCCAAATACTTTGTTATGTTGTTACTTAGACATTTATTTGGGCGTTTATGCTAGCACATTGTGTGTAAGTCATTTCTTCATAAAGTGGGGCAGACAGGCAAAGTAAAACCATCGCTATAGCTGTATACTGAGTATATCATCTAGGTCTAATTCTCTTTTCCTTATTTACACATGAGACCTCATCATAATGACAATTCCTGCCCATATTGGAACCAACATTCTGGTCATATCCTTGCCAATGTTCTAGGAAGAGTGAGATGAAATCTTTAACCCTTCTCCTAGCCCTTACACTGCCCCTAAATGCTGTTCTCAGCAATGCATGCTTTCTCTGGCCTTCTCCAAATACTTCTAGTCTGTGTACAATTGCAAGGGTGTTTCCACATTTTCAGGTGCTTGTTACAGCAACAGTCCAGTTTCTTCATGTCAGTTTCCTATCTTATTCTGTTTCAGATTGTCGTAATATAGTACCACAAAATGAACACATTAAAATATATAACAAATATGTAAATTATTCAAAAGTTCTTCAAACTCCATAATCTAGTATTGAGAGGATGCATCAAGAGGTTTTTTTCTATGATAATATGACAAAAGAACAAGACAATATCCTAATGAGAAATAGAGAAAATGTGAAGGAGAAAGAAAAGTACAGGGAAGGAGAGAGGGAGGGAAAATAAGTTAGTGAGAGGAGAAGGGAAATGAAGGGAGTGAGGTAAGAATGGAAGAAAGGAGATAGACACAGAAAGAGAAAGAAGAGATTTCATGATACTCATTTTTTTCCATTGGGTGTTTTGAGCAGCATTGATGGGGAGACATTAGAGCCATCGAACTAGACATGATTTATCTTGAAAAGAATAGTAATATTTCATGATTATTTCCTATCAAAATAATCAAAACACTTTATAATCTATGTGTAGAGAGTCATTAAATTTAAAAAGGATATATATCAAACATTTGCAGCAAATGTATAAATTACTATTGCTGAAGCAAAATACAGACTCAGGATTTAGGGTGTTGTTTATGGGAGCTAGTCAGAGAAAATAAACAGTCTATATCTAATCTCTGGATAACACTTTGAATCTTTTTTTTTTTTACTTTGATGCTTCTTAAACATAGACAGTAATTAAAAAATATTTCCAACTGAAGATATGTCAATATTTAGAACACTTCAATATAAAATAAGAGACAATGAGACATTAAACAGAAATTTGTGTTAATAAGAAAATGCATTATTTAATTCCGATAATTTTAATATTCATCATCTAGACAGAAGTGAACCGTTTATATTGGAAGGTGGAGTAAGGATAGGAATCTTCAGGTGGAGTAAGGATAGAATTCTTCAGGTGGAGTAAGGATAGGATTCTTCAGGTGGAGTAAGGATAGGATTCTTCAGGTAGAGTAAGGATAGGATTCTTCAGGTTGTCACACTGGTTTTGTTTACAGTGCACAAACATCCTCTACTCACCTTATGACATTTTCATTTGTAAATTATTGACTATTGTTTTGATAGTTAATATTGATCTTATTATTGTGCTCTATAATACATTCCATATTGTAAGTAGGTCCTAGCAGCATCTAGGATCTTGTAGGATTCTCAATACATGGTTATTTATTTTATTATAAGTCATAAATGACTAACACAGGAAATCAAATTTAAGAGAAAAACATAGGTAATCTAGAAAAACAATCTATCACAAAGCTTGCTAAATATAAACAGTATTTGAGAAATATACTAAAATATTATTTGTTGCTATTTAAATACAATATGTAACTGATAATCCTTTAATAATATTTAAATCTGGTAGCTCTAGTTATCAGGTAGGTCCAGACTATAAAGTACTAAAAAAAAAAAAAAAAAAAAAAAAAAAAAAAAAAAATCACAATTAAAGGTGGTATTTGAGAACCATGTACCAAGAATGGAAGATGTCTTGTTAATTTTATATTTATGCTTTTGTTTTTCTGATTCTTAAAACTGGATGTGCTTATTTCCTGATGTGAAGCTCTTGAACAATCTTCACTTAATTAATTAAAGCTGAAAGTACTAAAGCATTTTCAACGTCATTAGTTTTGAGGGTATTGCAATGGTGTTCCCCCTTAAAGGTCTTGAGTCCTATAAGGATGAGGACATAAAATAGACTTCAGAATAAGACAGAGGAAAAAGCCTACTTCATCCCACTAACAACTCACATTTAGTTACTTTATATTTTTGCATGGTCCTCATCCTGGTAACATGAAAACTATTCATTAATATATATAATGTTGAATAAAAGGCTGGAAAACAATTTTCAAAGCAAATTGTACCAAGAACCAAGCTCGAGTAGCCATTCTAATATCTAATAAAATCAAATTTCAACCTAAAGTGATAAAAAAAGATAAGGAAGAACACTACATACATATCAAAGGTAAGATCTACCAAGATGAACTCTCAGTTCTGAACCTCCAAATGCAAGGACATCTACATTCATAAATGAAACTTTACTAAAGCTCAAAGCACACATTGCACCACACATAATAATTGTGGGAGATTTCAACACCCCATTCTCTGCAACGGACAGATCATGGGAACAGAAACAAAGAAAGACACAGTGAGACTAACAGAACTTATGAAACAGATGGATTTAATAGATATCTATAGAACTTTTTATCCTAAAACAAAAGATTATAACTTCTTCTCAGTACCTCATAGTGCCTTCTCTAAAATTGACCATATAATTGGTAACAAATCATGCCTCAACAGATACAAGAAGATTGAAATAATTCCTTGCATCCTATCAGATCACCATGGACTAATAACATAAACAATAGAAAGCCCACATATGTGTGGAAGCATAACAACACTCTACTCAATAATAACTTGGTCAAGGAATAAATAAAGAAAGAAATTAAAGACTTTCTAGAGTTTAATGAAAATGAAGCCACAACATACTTAAACTTATGGGACACAATGAAGGCAGTCCTAAGAGGAAAACTCATAATTTGAAGTGCCTCCAAAAAGAAACTGGAGAGAGCATACACCAGAAATTTGATAGCACATCTGAAAGCTCTAGAACAAAAAAGAAACAAATTTACCCAAGAGGAGTCTAAGGCAGGAAATAATCAAACTCAGGGCTGAAATCAACCAAATGGGAACAAAAAGAACTATACAAAGAATCAATCAAACCAGGAGCTGGTTCTTTGAGAAAATCAACAAGATAGATAAACCCTTAGCCAGACTATCTAGAGGGCACAGAGACAGTATCATGACAAGACAGGATCAGAAAAGAAAAAAAGTAGACATAACAACAGAAACTGAAGAAATCCAAAAAATAATGAAATCCTACTACAAAAGCCTAAATGCAACAAAACTGGAAAACATGGATGAAAAATGAACAATTTTCTAGACAGATACCAGGTACCAAAGTTAAATCAAGATCAGGTAAACAATCTAAACAGCTTCATAACTGCTAACAAAATAGAAACAGTCGTTAATAGTCCCCAAACTAAAAAAGCCCAGGACCAGATGGGTTTAGTGCAGTTTTATCAGACCTTCAAAGAAGACCTAATACCAATACTCCTCAAACTATTCCACAAAATAGAAACTGAAGGTACTCTACCCAATTCATTCTATGAAGCCACAATTACTTTAATACCTAAACCACACAAAGACCTAAAGAAGAAAGAAAACTTCAGACCAATTTCCCTTATGAATATCGATGCAAAGATACTCAATAAAATTCTTGCAAACTGAATCAAAGAACACATCAAAACAATCATACATCATGAACAAGTAGGCTTCATCCCAGGGATGCAGGGATGGTTCAATATACAGAAATCCATCAATGTAATTCACTATATAAACAAACTCAAAGGGAAAAAAAACCCTATGATCATCTCATTAGATGCTGAGAAAGAATTTGACAAAATCCAACATCCCGTCATGATAAAAGTCTTGGAAAGATTAGGAATTCAAGGTCGATACTTAAACATAGTAAAAACAAACTATACAGCAAACCCATAGCCAACATTAAACTAATGGAGAGAAACTTGAATCAATCCCACTAAAATTAGGGACTAAACCAAGCTGCCCACTCTCTCCCTACCTATTCAATATTGTACTTGAAGTCCTAGCCAGAGCAATTAGACAACAAAAGGACATCAAAGGGATACGAATTGGAAAGGAAGAAGTCAAATTATCACTATTTGCTAATGATATGATAGTATAGTTAAGTGACCCCAAAAATTCCACCAGAGAGCTCCTAAACATGACAAACAACTTCAGCAAAGTAACTGGATACAAAATTAACTCAAGCAAATCAGTGGTCTTCCTCTACACAAAGAATAAATAGGCTGAGAAAGAAATTAGGGAAACAACGCCTTCACAATAGTCACAAATAATACAAAATACTGTGCTGTCACTCTAACTAAACAAGTAAAAGATTTGTATGATGAGAACTTCAAGTCTCTGAAGAAGAAAATCAAAGAAGATCTCAGAAGATGGAAAGATCTCCCATGCTCATTGATTGGCAGGATTACTACGGTAAAAATGGCCATCTTGCCAAAAGCTATTTACAGATTCAATGCAATCCCCATCAACTCAATTCTTTACAGACTTAGAAAGCACAATTTGCAAATTCATCTGGAAAAACAAAAAACCTAGGATAGCTGAAACTATTCTCAACAATAAAAAAATCTCTGGTGGAATCACCATTCCTGACTTTAAGCTGTACTACCCAGCAACTGTGATAAAACCTGCATAGTATTGGTACAGTGACAGGCAGCTGGGTCAGTGGAATAGAACTGAACACAAAGAACTGAGCCCACGCACCTATGGTCACTTGATCTTTGACAAAGGAGCTAAAACCATCCAGTGGAAAAAAGACAGCATTTTCAACAGATGATGCTGGCTCATCTGGCAATTAGCATGTTGAAGTATGCAAATTGATCCATTCCTATCTCCTTGTACAAAGCTCAAGTCCAAGTGAATCAAGGACCTCCACATAAAACCAAATACATGGAAAGTAATAGAAAAGAAAGTAGGGAAGAGCCTTGAGCACATGGGTACAGGGGAAAATTTCCTGAACAGGACACCAATAGCTTATGCTCTAAGATCAAGAATTGACAAATGGGACTTCTTAAAATTGCAAAGCTTCTGTAAGGCAAAAGACACTGTCAATAGGACAAAACGGCAACCAACAAATTGGGAAAAGAACTTTACCATTCCTATATCTGATAGAGGGCTAATATCCAATAGATACAAAGAACTCAAGAAGTTAGACTCCAGAGAAACAAATAACCCTATTAAAAATGGGGTACAGAGCTAAACAAAAAATTCTTAACTGACAAATTCCGAATGGCTGAGAAGCACCTAAAGAAATGTTCAACATCCTTAGTCATCAGGAAAATGCAAATCAAAACAACTCTGAGATTCCACCTCATACCAATCAGAATGGCTAGGATCAAAAACTCAGGTGACAGCAGATGCTGGTTAGGTTGTGGAGAAAAAAGAACACTCTTTCAATGCTGTTGGGGTTGCAAGCTGGTGTAACCACTCTGGAAATCAGTTTGGCAGTTCCTCAGGAAACTGTACATAGTACTACCAGAGGACCCAGCTGTACTACTTCGGGGCATATACCCAGATGATGCTCCAACATGTAACAAGGACACATGCTCCGCCATGTTCATAGCAGCCTTATTTATAATAGCCAGAACCTGGAAACAACCCAGATGTCCCTCAACAGAGGAGTGGATACAGAAATTGTGGTATATCTACACAATGGAGTACTACTCAGCTATTAAAAACAATGAATTTATGATATTCTTAGGGAAATGGATGGATCTGGAGAATATCATCCTAAGTGAGGTAACCCAATCACAAAAGAACACACATGGTATGCACTCTCTGAAAGGGGATATTAGCCCAGAAGATTGGAATACCCAAAGTACAATTCACAAACCACAAGAAACTCAAGAAGATGGAAGACCAAAGTGTGGATACTTCGTTCCTTCTTAAAGGGGGGAACAAAATGCCCTTGGAAGGAGTTGCAGAGACAAACTATGGAGCAGAGCCTGAAGGAAGGACACTCCAGAGAATGCTCCAGTTGGGAATCCTTCCCATATTCAATCATCAAATCCAGGCACTATTGAGGATGCCAGCAAATGCTGGCTGACAGGTGTCTGATATAGCTTTCTCCTCAGAGGCTCTGACAGTGTCCAACTAATGCAGAAGTAGCTCACAGCCATCCTTTGGATTGAGCACAGGGTACCTAATGAAGGACATAGAGAAAGGACCCAAGGAGCTGAAGATTTTGTAGCCCCTTATGACAAACAAAAATATGAACTAACTAGTACCCTCAGAGCTCCCAGGCACTAAACCACCAGCAAAAGAGTACACATGGTGATGCTAATGGCTCCAGCAGCATATGTATAGCAGAGGATGGTCTATTCAGTCATCAAAGGGAGGAGAGGCCCTTAGTCCTGTAAAGGCTCAATGCCCAGTGTAGTGGAAAGCCAGGGCCAGGAAGCAGGAGAGGGTGGGTTGGTGAGGATGGGGAGTGAGGAGAGAACAGGGATTTTTCTTTCTTTTTTTTTTTTTGGAGGGGAAACCGGGAAAAGAGATATCATATGACATGTAAATAAAGCAAATTATATATATACAATGTTATTCTAGGCTAACTTTCTGTCTCAAAACAAATTCTTGTTATTTCTTTGATAGTAGTGTCTTAATCTTCAAATTTTCTTAACTCCCCAAGTCATGAATCATAATTTGTTGTCTCTATTTTGTGTATGTGTGTCTGTTTGCATGCATGCTTGTGCACCTATATGCATGTATATATGTGGATGCCTAAAGTCAATGTAACATGTCTTCCTTAATTACCCAGCACCACATGTTTTGATTTGTGATTGTTCACTGCATCTGGAACTGCTGATTCACTCAGACTGGCCACCATGCCCCATATATTCTCTGTTCTCCTCCCTTCCCTACTCTCAGTGCTGTACAGGCCTGCTTTGCCAAGAACAAATTGATTGCATGGATGCATGGAATCAAAACCAGTTCCTCACATTTGAGATACATGTACATTACCAGTTGAACCATCTCCTTTGTTTTCTTTTACTACCATAATAATTATACCTACAACTTTTGACTTAGGGAAAATTCTTATTACATATCTGGCATGTTATAATGAGGTTTATTGATTTATTTTCTAACAGTTCAACATTTACATTCCATTTTACTTCTAGTACACTTAAAGAAACTGAACCCTAATGTAAAGCCAATTGCCAAGATAAGAGAAATGAAGTTCCCTTAAATTACTTGTTCACATCTACACACCTGAACGTAGCTGGAAGACCAAGAAGCAATTAACATTTTCAAAATCAAACGGAAGCTACTCAACAAGAACACTCAGTAAAAAGTACACTTAAGAGTCAGTCTCCTTTTGATTATAAACTAAACTCAGTTTCTCAATAAATATCCTTCACTTTTCTTCCAGCTCACCACTTTTTAATATACCTAGAGAATCATTTTATCCTTGTCAATGACCCTGGCTTAACTTTGTTTCCTTTCCAAGCAAATACTTGGATTTTCTTGACTAGGTTGTTGTAGAATAGTGCTCCTCTTCTTGCTGCATTTCTCTATTACTTATAATTAAATGAAGTCCTGAGTCTTCAAATTTATCAACTCTACTGCACCTCTAAGACACTGAATTAGATTGCTTTGTTTCATTTACATCTTAAATGATATATACCTTTTCTACCCTTCTAGGTGTCTGTTGAGGTTGAGTCTCTGTAGAGACTGCTTCACTAAATGCCCTTGGATTTTTGTTATATTAGTAACTTAGCTTCTGTTCCAGTTAGTTTGCCAGATCAATAAAGTTTTCTTTAAAAAAAAATGCTGAAAGATCTCTTTGAAACAGCCGATAAACTGGCTAGAATACTTAAGGGGGATTATGTGGGCTCAGGGCAATCATTTCAAGGAGCCAAGTCTCTGTGGGCTTTATATTGAAAATTTGCTGAACATTCTAGAATATTACTTGAAGCACATAACAATTTAAAAGAATACCAAAAAATATAAAGCTAAAGATAAAACACCTAACACTGAACAGCAAAGAGTTTAAGACAAAAGTTTTTATCTTTAAAGGCATTGAAAAGTTCTTTCTACTTAATGATGTGAAGACAAACATCAACCTTCATTTAGAAAATAATGTTTTTTCCCCTCTGCAGTCAGTACTAACTAGAAGGAAAAACCTGGAATAGGTAATAATTCATTATTATAAAACTTAAAACAATTTGTCTAATTTCGTGACAAACTCTCACATGCTTACTGAAGCTGACTATAGAAGACTCCAAAATGCCAATACTTTAGATTTGGGCTAATAAACTTTTCCCTACCGATTTTTATATCAAAAAATTACATCATATTATTTGGGATGTCCTGATAAAGCAAACAATAGATACTTCATCCAAGCTAACATTATGCAACAGAGAAGTTTCTTGACTAATGTTCCTTTAAAGACTGTAGCTTTGATTATGATTGTACTCAGGATTAAATGTTCCACTCTTCTCAGAGTGTCCTCACAATCTTTATTCTCAACTCTTCCTTTTTCCAGTTGGATACACCTTCTTTTAGTGCTTCATCATGCAATTCTAACAAGCTTCCAAATTTATTTGAAAAGATATTGTCCAAATAATTTGGCAAAAAATTCTGAAATTAGATTATTGTGCCTGATTGGGTTATAAGTCAAACTTCCAATGACTTTGGGCAAGGAAGTATATTGATAATTATCAGATTGGCAGGTAGACTTGGAACCAGGGCAAGTTAATTTTTCACCCAAACAAACTAGACTGAAAGAGAGGAGGGGGCCCTTGGAAATGAGGGCATTATTGCTAGGTGAATCAGGGAGTGATTTCACACTTGACAAATCTAATTAAATTTTGATTTTCCTTCCAATTGCCACCTCTTTCTAATTAAAGAAATGCACATATAGATTTGCTTTTGGTACTCTAAATTTTTTGGCTCATGAAAGTACACATCAAAGAGTAGAGGATCCTTGCATGCACCACACTGTGTCAATTCTCTGAGTCTTTGTACCTCCTGAAATGTCTGCCTCTCCCTTATTCACTTGAATGTTCTTTGCCCTGTGACTACATGACCAATTCCATTAATGCTCAGTTAAATGTCAGTTCCTTAAAGAAGACTTGGAATAAAGGTCCAGAAATGTTGATTTGCTGGTCACTCCTTTAGATTAAAAACCAAATGAAAAGTGTTTGCCCCATTACACCTGATATAGCATCCACATTACGGGAGACCAGTACCAGAGCTCTCCTGGATGTGCTATATTACCGAAGTACCAATATTGAAAGAAAACAGAGATGCAGTGAAAACTGAAATGGGCAGAGAGGACTGTAATTTAAAGAGAGTGAATTATAATTAGCTGGAGGACAATAAAAGCGAAAGTTAGTTGGAGAGTGAAAAGTCAGAATTGTATAATTCCACATTGGTTAGGATCCTTGTGTCTTACAGTGTTCAACAGGTGCATGGGACCAAGTAATAACTAACATTCTGAAAAAAAAAATACAGTGGCAACAGAGTTATCATCAAAAGTGACTCTATAATAGAGAAACTATGTCAAAAAATTAATTCAAACTGCATCATGATGATTGTCTCAAGACGTGTTAAGTCCCATGTTCCCCTTTGAGGGTTAATAAAAGCACCGGAGCCAGGCAAAGGTGACACATGCCTTTAATCCTAGCACTTGGGAGGCAGAGGCAGGCAGATTTCTGAGTTCCAGGAAACCCTGTCTCGAAAAAAACAAACTAAAAACCAAAAAACCAAAACAAACAAACAGAAAAGCCCTGGGGAGGATAACAACTATAAGGAAATAGAACTTTTCAATTACTTTTCCTTTTGCTGGGACTTCCCTAACTGTTGCCCTCAGTTACAATCTGCAATTTTAAATAAACACAATGTTCAGTGAAGCTAATGTTCTCAAGACTTCCTTTTAAGTAATTTGCAAAAAAACCTCTTTGTGTTACATAAAACAAATTTTCTTCTTTTTTTCTGGCATATACTTCCTTCTGCCCTTGCCTAATACTTTGTTTGGGTAGTACTATTACAAATATGCCTGGTTCCTCAAAATCCTTATGATAGATCTAAAATGTTCTTTTATATCTTATTTCACATGTTTCTCATTTGCCACGTATTTTAAAATTGGTTTTACTTGATTTATTCCTGTCTCTTTAGTAACCCAAGTTGTATGTCTACATTGTTTCCTTTAAATACCTCTAGAGTCATACTCCAAAGGAGGGGTTCAACATTAAAAGAGCCATCCTCAAACTTCAAAGCAATACAAGCCATCCTGAATATCGGGAGCCTTTCTTCTCTGGTGCACATTGATCTCCATGTATCTTGATCTGAGCATATCCACACTGCGCTCAATCTGCCATTGTTATTGTCGATACCCATGACAGGGCTTGAAGCACTACCTGGAATATCCTGCTTGGAGTTAAAGTGCTAGAAAGAAAGAACACATAAACCAAGAAAGCAGTGGATGTGCCCTTTATTCCCAGCCTTCCAGGCACCATACATCATGTTACAGCTAGCTGAGCAGTCCAGAATCACCTAGGTTGAAACACCAAAACACTCTTAAATTGGAAACGATGCTCCCTAGAAAGGAAAGCAAGGAAAGCCACAATTGTGCTAGCTTCCTTCCTTAAAAGTGGTTTAAATGTGATCGTTTAGGCTCCTTACTACAGACCATGATGAAAAAAGATTTTTACCAACTTGATTCTGAAGACTTCCAGTGTGAAAATATAATGGTGCTAAAAGCTTCACTTTGTACCATGAGAGTAGAGTAGACTAATTAGTAGAGTTCTTGAGAAATCCATGATCAACTAAGGACAGTAATTACTAAAACAATATACCTAAAATTATTAACACAATAAAAGTTAATAGAATATTTATTTTCTTTTTTCCCTTTTCTTTTTTTTATGCAAAAGCAAAGAGTGTTTTATTCTGCAGAAGTTCAGCATCCTGAGGACTACTACCTACCAAGATGGGGGAGCATGAATGAGCTCATAGGCTTGATTTAAAGAAAATTAGAGGAATTCCAGGAAGAAAGTAAATGACCTTTTTCTTAATCAGTTGGCTCTATCTCTATGGACTTTCTAGAACCATTGCTGGGCCAAGGGGGTGGGAGGGCTGGAAATTGTTGCTGACTCATTGCCCTTACTTCTGGCCAGGTGTGGGGGTCATCTGGATTTCCTGAGGCCTGTTTTGTGTTTTGTATTTTTCAATAACTGACTTGACTAGATTGACTGGACTTACCCAGTTCTTGAAAGCAGAGATATAGGCCTAGTCTCCTGAACTGTCATTGTGAAGCTTGTCATGGAGTCAGTCTGTCCCATTCTCCTCCTAAGTGATAGGCCATCTTGAACCCTTGACATGTTTCTATGGGCTGGTATTTTTTGTTTCTTTGTTTGTTTGTTTGAGAATCACCAATTGAACAGTGGAAATGCCTTCTTTAACAAACTTAATTAAAGCACTGATTATGGAGGGAATGAAAGTCAAGGCTAGCATCAGTAGGATAAGAAGACTTGTCAGGGCAAGGCAGAGACAAGGGTAGTCAGCAAAGAAGACCAATAAGGACTACCACCAACCCTAAGACTATTCTATTTCTACTTGTCTATCTTACAGTCTCTTTCTGACTAAGACCATGGATTCTTTGACCACCCCTGAGTGCTCAACACAGAAACAACATTCCTCATCTAAGGCTGTACAGAATCCTCCCCGTTGCAGGATCAGCAAGTCTAGGCCTTTTCTGTTCTATAAGTCTACTTCTGCCAGGAAGGATAGGGAATCCTGCAGGGCTGTGATGGGCTTTTCTATTTCCTGTATAACTGCATCTATGGTCACCTGTTATGCCTTACAATTTTACGTTGTTGATCCTCCCAACCCCCGCTAGCATCTCTGGCCAGCCCTATGCCAAGGCAAGAACCCAGTAACACAGCAGAAATGCCCATCATTTTTATCCAATTGTTTGGAGGTGCTAGTTGGTTGAGGACATCCTCCCTACAATAAAAAGTTGCTCTGGGTATAAGCTATAATAGAACATAAAAAAAAAAAAAACTTCAATCATATTTACAATCAGTCCATAAATGTAAGGCCTAGTTACAAGCCCACCCAGCATTCTCTGGGGGCAGCATATTTCCTACCACAGTAGGAGTTACAGTGTAGTTGCATAGATAGGAATAAGCTGGAGTACACTATTTCCAATACAGCATCCCAGTTGTGTGTTACGTCCTGGGTGAGAGGAGTTAAGAACTGGCAGTCCAGTCAGCTTTCTTGCCAGCCACTGTGAACCTGATGACAAGGTTGCATCACTTCCTTGGAAAACACAGATAGTAAGGGGGCTCCCAGTTCATCCACCATTGCAACATTAATATGGGAGAGGTATGTGCATGTCCCGATCCCGTCTACTTTAATAGCTGTAGACATGGTCAGAATCATGGTGTGTGGTCCTTTCCATTGGGTTCCACAGTCTTGTGGTTTTGTCTCTTAATCTAGACTTTGTCACCTGGTTCAAAGCATTAATTGGCTGAGGGGGTCTCCAGCAAATCACAGACAAGAGCCCCCAAATAAAAGGGTTCATGATTCATCAAAAAATGATACCATGGACTCAAATAGTATACAAAACCCAAGAACATTTTGTTCTGCAGAAGTCCAGCATGCTGGGGTCTACCATCTATCAAGATGGAAGCCGATAGAATATTTCAAACTGAAGAAGACAACACCAATGTAAAAGCCAAGTAATATATCTCAGTTAATAATTGTAGCACTCTGGCATATTTCCAACAACAACCCCTCTTCAAGTCTGTGTTTACACTAAGCACAAATTGAAGTCCATGCTGTTTAGCTTCACAGAGTAGAAATCCCTTTCCAATGCCACAGATGCTAGAAACATTTAATTTCTCAGATAGAGTTCCCTAAAAGAAAAAAAAAAAAAGAACTACAAAAGCATGCTGCTTCTAAGGAAGATGGCATTAGGTGGCTGCAAAGCAAATTCACTGTTTCCACTTTTGAACTGAACTGAAGCAAAAGGTTCAATTTTATTATGAGCTTCTAGCAAATGAGCAGCAAACCCAAATCATTGCAAATTGTGAGAAGCCCTAATAATTTTTGCTCATATTACAGTAGAATATGAATGCATGATATTACATATAATGTTTTCGTAACTGTCTCGGCATTTACTGACGTGGGATTGGAAACATATCTATTTATGTCTATAAATACCTTCATGGATGATTCTGTTGTGCCAGGCAGCATTCTTGAACCCCCAAAACTACCATGGAGCCGATTCCAATGTAATAACATTAGGGTCTTTATTTACAAGCTCAAGCTTGAGCCACACCACCATCTCTGACAGCAGAATGGGAGGGTGCAGCCCAGAGCTCTTAAGACAAGGCTTTAGAGGAAAGAGCAAGTGATGGGAGTTTAGCCTGTTCAAGTATCTAATTGAATAACTAGTGTAAGCAGATAGGTGGGTACTCTGAAGCAAGACCATATACAATCACAAAAGGTCTAAAAGTACATCTGAAACAATCATACTAATTTTTGATTAACTTTTGCTAGGAAATAGCTAGTTAGTAACTCTGGATAAATACAAGCCCAGGGGTCCTTCCTGGTTCTTGGGTTTAGCTTCGATTCAGTTGTGGGCCAAGTTCTCAGACTTTTTTCTTTTACAATAGAGGTTGGTCCCAAGATGGAGTAGGTTTGGCCTCTCAATTCATCCTCATTTTTTTTCTGCTTTTGAACAGATACAATTCACTTTGCATAATTTACAATATCACTTGATGTAAAAATGAATACTTTTATTATAGAGCAATGTCATGTATAAAAAAAAATTAATGTAAAAAAAAAAATGAACTGATTTAGATTGCCCCAGAAGCAGCCTTGGAGAGAGGTGCTTAGGGTGCAGACACCCAAAGTTGAGGAATGTCCTTTGAGAAACCATTGTATACATATTTCCCTGAGATGGGAGAATCTGGCAGCAGGCCCATCAGTGGAGCAAGGGGCTAACACTTTTTCTGTGTTACCTAGGGGTGTGAAACATTGGAAAGCACATACTGGATACCATTTCAGAGGTAGTTAATGATTCAATGCCCAAGGTGAGATAAAGGCTAGCCAAGCAGAAGAGAGAAAGAGAACAGATTCAGGGCTGGTTCTAGTCTTGGTTTAATTCCTCCCTTTGGGTAACCACCCTCATATCTACCTTTTTAGGACCTCCAATTGTTCTCCTTCTGTTGTTGACCTTCTGACCCTGCATATTGAACAAGCTTATAGCCTTCATAAAAGAGAGAATAGGAACAGTATAGCTGATGGACCTGCACCAACAATATGAGACTCTGAGGACAGGACCTGAAGAATATGAGTTAGTTACTCAAGCTACTCTGAGTGTAGCTCCAGGATTGGAGCTTCTACAAGAAAAAGGGGGGAATGAGGGACTGTAAGGGCTTTTTCCAGTCCCACACCTCTTACAGCTTCCCCCTATAGCCTAGGGTCAAGTCCAGGCCAAGTTCCATTCTCTACCGAACATGCTTGAGTAAAAATTCTGAGAAAAACCACAGAATGTACTGACTGATACTCACCTGACCTTTTGGAAAATCCCAGGTAGAGTTCAAATGTGTGTCATGATCTGTCCATGCTTGCTAGCCAATAGATTTAAAGGTCAATATGTTTAGCCAATAAGTTTGAACTGTAACCTTGCTGATGAAACCTGTGCCCCTAAAAAGTATAAAAACTCCTTCAGCTGAAGGGATGAAGGGGTTTGCAATCCTATAGGAAGAACAAAATTATCAACCAACCAGAACTTCCAGTGTCTAAAGTACCAAGGAGTACACATGGAAGGACCCACGGCTCCAGCTGTGTATGTAACAGAGGATGACTTTGTGGGGCATCAATAGGAAAAGAGGCCCTTATTCTTGTGAAGACTTGATGCTCGAGTGTAGAAGAATTCAAGGGATGCTGGAGTGAGTGGGTGGATGGGTAGTATACTCTCATAGAAGCAGGAGGTGGGGGATGGGATAGGGAGTTTCTGGGGGAGAAATCTAGAAAGCAGATAACATTTGAAATGCAAATAAATAAAATATCCAATAAAAAAGTATAAAAGCTCTCATTCTATATTTGTAAAGTGTTTGTTTGGTAAGTTGTTTTACATGTAGGCTGTGTCTGATATGATCATCATGAGTTTAATATGTTCAGGCTGTGTATTTGGAAAAGCCAGAAGATTAAATCCATGACAATAGCTTAAAGTTATACTTGAAAGATATGTTTGATGTGGATTCATGAATGACATTCCTGAAAATATCCCTCTTAGAACTGGAGATAATAGACATAAGAAGGTAAAGTTTTCAAAATAGTTAATAAATTGTAGATAGGTTGTCTTTTGTTATAGCTGCCTGGGGAAAAATAATGGATGCATTTTTAGTAATAAAATTAAAAAAAAAATCAGTTCAAATTTTTTCTTTTTTTACTTTTATTTTTATTTTTTATTAGATATTTTATTTATTTACATTTCAAATGATATCTCCTTTCCTGGTTTCCCCTCCGGGAAAACAAAAAACAAACAACAAAAACCTCTCTCCTCTCCCTGCTCAACAATGCACCCTCTTCTTCTTCCTGGCCCTGGCATTCCCCTACACTGGGGCATAGAACTTTCACAGGACCAAGGGCCTCTTCTCCCATTGATGACTGACTAAGCCATCCTTTGCTACATATGCAGTTGGAGCCATAAGTCCCACCATGTGTACTCTTTGGTTGGTGATTTAGTCCCTGGGAGCTCTGAGGGAACTAGTTAGTTCATATTGTTGTTCATCCTAAGGGGCTGCAAACCCTTCAGCTCCTTGGATCCTTTCCCTAGCTCTTTCATTGGGGACTCTGTGTTCAGTACAATGGATGGCTGTGAGCCTCTACTTCTATATTAGTCGGGCAATGTCAAAGCTTCTCAGGAGACAGCTATATCAGGTTCCTGTCAGCCAGCATTTGCTGGCATCCACAAGAGTGTCTGGTGTTTGATGATTGAATATGGGAAGGATTTCCAGGTGGGGTGGTCTCTGGATTGTCATTCCTTCAGTTTCTGCTCCATACTTTGTCTCTGCAACTCCTTCTATGGGTATTTTGTTTCCCCTTTTAAGAAGGACTGAAGTATCGACACTTTGGTCTTCCTTCTTCTTGAGTTTCTTGTGGTTTGTGGATTGTATTTTGGGTATTCCAAGCTTCTGGGATAATATCCACTTTTCAGTGAGTGCATACCATGTGTGTTCTTTTGTGATTGGGTTACCTCACTCAGGATGATATTCTCCAGATCCATCCATTTCCCTAAGAATTTCACAAATTCATTGTTTTTAATAGTTGAGTAGTACTCCACTGTGTAGATGTACCAAATTTTCTGTATCCATTCCTCTGTTGAGGGACATCTGGGTTGTTTCTAGAAGTTTATTTTTCCCCCTCAAGGAAAGTGACTATAAAGCAACCCCAAATGGCTATTATGAGCAGTTTTTATACTCTGGGAACTCCCAGTGTCCAAATTAGTTGACACTCTCAGTCTTGCCATCCTGTCCAGCGCCTTTAATCCTTCCTCTAATTCCTCCATACAAGTTCCTGACCTCAGTCCAATAGTTGGCTGCATCTGCATCTTTCTCAATCAACTACTAGTAGAACTTCTCAGAGGACAGCCATCAACAATAGTGTCAGGGTTTGGTGCTAGTCCTGGCCTGCTGGGCTTCTTTTATGTGGTTCATTTACACATTGGAATACTATTCAGCTATTAAAAAACAAAGTCACCATGAATTTTGCAGACAAATGGATGGAACTAGAAAATGTCATCCTGAGTGAGGTCACCCAGACCCAAAAGGACATACATGATAAGTACTCACTGATAAGTGGATATTAGTAAAAAAGTACAGAATACTCATGATACAACCCACAGACCCTAAGAAGTTAAACAAGAAGGAAGGTCCAAGTGAGAATGCTTCAGTCCCACTTAGAAGGGTAAACACAATTGTGGAAAGCCACTTGAGCCACGCCCCGAGACAGCTCTGGCTTCCGCCATCCAGAGAGTGAGCGGTCTCGTAAACAAAGCCCTTATTTGGCTAAGCTTGCTGCCCTTGGTTGCTTCCGCATTTGGTGACCTACCCGCTTTTGCCACGTGGCCCATTGGGATTGGCTAAGCATTGGAGTACTTACTGGCCGAGGGCGTTGCCCTTGGTGCTGAAGACTGTTGAAGGTTCCTGAATAAACTGCTAAAAGAAGAGCTCGTGGGTCGCGTCTTTCTTGCTGGTTGAGGCAGATGCAATACACAATAATCCAGGGATACAAATGCAAGGACAGACCTAGGTGAGATAATGGAGAGGGGAGGGGAAAAGTGGCAGAGGATCAGGAAAACAGAATCTTTATAGAAACAACAGGTGTCATTTCAATCACTTAGCATGGGCATACTCTGCCCAGGCCTTTCCTCCCACAAAAGCTAGTTGTTGAGACAATAATGGTACAATGTGAATCAGTCATGGCTTGTTAACTTAAGCATACCTTATCCTAAGGAGACCACTCTCTGAAAGTACAAATGCCTGGTATACAGGAATGATCTAACTTTTGGAGTAAAGTTTTTTGAATAGTGCAGACCCAGTAGTGGTTGTCTGGTCCATGAGACTGTCAGCATGAATTTGGATGTCTGAGATCTACCAAAATGTCAAACTACCAGTACTATTTCCCTGGTATTTCCTTTTCTGTGTGAATTGAAATTAAATTCCAAGCAACAAATATCATCTGGTTTTGGATCTTCATGATGTTCACAAAAAGCCTAAATAACAACATTATTCATTCCTTTTTTAAAAATAGCATGTTTTCCACTGCTGCATTGATACTAGCATAAGCATTAACCTAAATGCCCTGCAAAATTATAGCCTAAGCATGTTACACACTTAAAAGAGTGTTTCTCAATTACATTTCTTAAAATAGTTACTAATTTATGGTTAGTTGAAACAATGGCAATCAGAAATGCTGGAAATCCTTTGCATTTCCAACTCTCAAGATCATGTGAGAGTGTGTATGTTTACACATGTGTTCACACCAGGAATCTAACAGTATTGCTGCTGTTTCGTTTCACCCTAGAACTATATATATTTTTTAAAAAAGAAAAAGAAAACAGCCTTGTAAATGAGAATTCTGCAACTAAAATGACCTAGAAAGGCACAAGCTTTTCAACATGATAATTGTTTTCTCCCTGATGAAGAAGAAATATTTAGTATGAGGCTTTGTTTTTCCAAAACAACAAATATAGGCGTCCTGTGGGTACGAGTGAAATGTCTCCAAAGGACCTGAAGCTTCTGGCCATAATTATATAGTAGAAAGGCAGGTACTACTGTATTGTGGGCATGCAGACATACAGTTCTGGCAATTATTATTATAAATATGAACTGCTTGGTTGAAAATATTGGGAGAAGGGAAAGTTTGATTTTAAGTGCCATAAGGAACTTTAAAAATGGTCAGATTTACATTTTTAAACAATTAATTATTAATATGTGTTTTCTTTAAACATCAGAATTGAAATGTGGACATCCAATGTCATCAGTATGATGAGACAGAGATATGGGAGAATGTAAATGGGGAAGACTACCACCAACTACAAATCATGCTTGGTCTTTTAAAGGATTAACTTGATATTAGGATATTCTACAGCCAGCTCCTATTGTTGAGAGATTAAAAGCAACACAAGCTGTAAGTTAAGTGATTTAGTTGTTAGTTTTGCCTGCTGATGGCCACAATTCTGCCTACTGACAATGAAACAGAAAAATTTCATTAATGGGCTATCTTCTATCTTCGTTCAAGTAACTTAAACTATCTGGTACTGCCTATTCCTAAAGAATAGTATGCAACAAGTGCTTGTAAATAAGATTAATTTGTTCCCATAATTTAAATAATCAGTTTGGGGATATAGTAATCTAGCTCACACTAATGCTAGATTCCATCAACTTTGTTATAGTATGGATCTTACAATAATACTTGATTGGGAATGATGTGATTATAACATAAATCAGTTACATAAATTATGTCAATCACAGCGAAAATAGTTGGCCTAAAAACAGTTTTGCCTAGATACAGAAGCAGATCATACATTATGAATAACAGGACTAGATAGCAAAAGTTGCAATGAAAGCATGCAGGAGAGTGCCAAACTCAATTTAGGAGTCTGGTGAATGTTCATGTGGGAGGTAGAATGTAATACTACATGAATAGAAAAGCATTGTCAGAAGTCAAGGAAGATAATTAATGTGAGTCTGAGATACCCATTCACCAAAAACTTAAAAATAAAAATGGTAATATTTGGAGTGGGATGACAAGGAGAATGATATAGGAGACTACCAAGAGGAAGTATCAGACATTTAGTTCTAGATTGTATAAATATGAAATTCTAGACCCAGAGATCAAATGAAATGCCTCAGAGTTATACAGACTAACAAAACTCAGGTGTTGTATAATCTTCAGAAGGCACAAGCACTCAGAAGAAACAACTATCAGCAAGAAAGTGAAAAATGGAGTCTGATGAGACAGGGACCAAAATCAGAAAATATTCCAGGGAACAAGTAGTTGCTATCAACAGTGACAAGCAGTATAGAAAAGTCAAGTGAGATAAGGCATGAAGGTGGTAATAGATCTTAACAAGTGGAATGTTTGCATCATTGTTGATAGCAGTTTCAACAAAATGATAAGGGCAGAAGGCAAATAATCATTCCCTGGGGGACTGATGAAAAAAATGGAAATACAGGAACAGAGTCTTCCTTCAAACAACTTGGCCTTTAAGGCAAAGTGATGCTGATAATGTGATGGCTATAGGAGATTTGGGATATAAATATATATTTAAGATGAGAGAGTTCGAAGAATATAAAAATTCTTTTCAGAAGCCAGAAGGATGTCTAATATATCAAGAGAGAAACATTCATTAATGGATACCTAGACAGAAACCCAAACATGCATACATATGCAACTTATTTTACCCTTTCAATCATACTTAAAAACCCAAAGCATATTACTACAAGAAACAATATAGGAGCTTCAAATATCTAAATATTCTAACTCAGCTTGTGTAAGCATCTCCTTTGCTATCCATTGTCTTCAATTTTCTAAAATGTTCTGGAAACATGCCAGATTATTCATGTTTCACTGAATATTCATTCAGATTATACTGATGTTGTTTATTCCCATGAAAGGATAGAAAATGGAAATCCTGCTAATCACCCTTTCATCATATTTTTAGAAGTTGTCTACCCTCATTTTCAATATTTTATGTTTTAAATGATGTTTATATTTTATCTGTGTGAAGATATATGCACAAAAGTAAAATGTGGTATCTATGGAGTCCAGAAGAGGGTATGATATCCCTTGGAGTTGGGGTTAGAGATGATTATGGCCTCCTGACCTGGGTACTGCTGGAAATTGAACTCAGGTCCTGGGAAAAAAGCATTGACTTCTCTTAATCAGTGAGCATATCTCTAGCTCATCACTTGACTGAGTGATGCAACATTTCCAAAATATATCATTTGTGCAACTTGTATATTGCTATGGAAACATAAGTAATTCACAAACTTATTTCCTTCTTTTCACTATATCATATATATCCAGTTCTTTTACAGGATACAAATGAAAAGAATTCAACTATGCATGCTATTCATTATATATGTGTCTTTGTTGGTTTTTTTTTTGTCAGTAAATCTATACTCAGTATATAAAAACAGTATGAAAATATTTATTGGTTAAATTTTTAAAACTACTATCAAGGATAAAACCTTGAATACATCATTTGAAATATATTTGGAAAAGCTACTCTATTAAAATATAAATGGGTAGACATCCTCTGAAAACCCAAGCACATTGTTCATTTTAAAAATATGTTTTAGACTCAAAGCAAAAACTCCATTCATATTCTGAATTAAAGCTATCAAGTGAAGGAATTAAGCTCAGTAGATAATTGATTAGCTCTTTATATAACTATCTGATATTTCAACTCACCCCAAAATTACACTGTATACACCATGACCATTTGATATATAAATAGTTAATGAATTTCAGTGTCAACTGATGTTCAAATAGAATGTTGAAGATATAACTTCAATGTGAATTTGGTCCATTTGTCTCTTCCATATTGAGCTAAAGAATCTTAATGATAGATAAACAAAAAAATGGCATAAACTATAACAGTCTGACAATGTATCTTGGTAAATGTATAAAATATTTCCATGGAAGTATTTTAAAATAACATGCTCATTTTTATTTTTTCCATGGACTTCTTTTTTAGACAGATGGGAAGAAAGCCAAATAATTACTAACAATCCATCAACTGTATAATGGAATTTGTGCTTTAACAAATTGACTAAATAATGGCTCACATTTAGGAAAATGGACTTTTAAAGTGGGCTGTTTATAGTCTTCATCTATATTTTAAGGATTTTTTGAAGGTTTTAAAGCTCTATAATTGTTTAGGTAATATAATATATCATGTTCTGGCTTCAGGGCAAAAGGAATAAACATACCAACCAGTCCAGAAATAAGAACTGTCAAGAACAATGAGAGAGAGAAAAAAAACCTGAAACTATTGCTACAGCTTCATAGAAACGAAACACATCTGGTACATTCTGGCCTTAGGCAGACACTAAAATAATAAGGAAAAACAGAAAAAGCTTAGAACAAGAAGAACTTGGTGGTATAATGACTACAAGTCCTTCATTGATAAGTCTGTAAAATCAGCTTCACAGCATCACAGAGGGAAGTATCAAAGACTTAGCAAAACAAATCAACCTGCATTGGTGGACTAATTCTAATCTGTAGACCCCAGCGAGGAAGATAAAAACATGTAATTCCACGTGGCAAAAATAATGTTTTCTGAGAGGAAAAATCAGAAAGATAGAATCAACCCTCTACATTCTAAATAAAAACTTAGTCCCTATATTATGAGTTAATTCAGCCCTCTATTTTAATAGAGTACCTTTTCCAAATATATTTCAAATGATTTATTCAAGGTTTTTTCCTTGATAGTCATTTTTAAAATTTAACCAAATAAATATTTTCATACATTTTTTATATACTGAATATGGATTTACTGACAAAAAAGAATCAACAAAGACACATACATAATAAACAGCAAGCATAGTTGAATTTTTTTCATTTGAAACCTGTAAAAGTACTAGATATAAATGATGGAGTGAAAAGAAAGAAGAGAGTTTGTGAGATAAGAGATAAGGTGACTTCATTGATCCTCATTGTATCATTTATGGCATATTAAGGTAAAGAGAACAAATCACAATCCTCATAATTAAAAATTAAGTTGTATTTATACCATGAACATTTATTTTGCAATCAATTTCCAGTGAACTTTTGACATGGAGACTTGATATCAATCTAGCAAATTTGGTTTTACTTCTAGAAACAGCATCTTGAATGACCGACCTTATCAAAACTTAATTATTTCTGTTGCTTTCAGTCTGTTTTTTTTTTTTTATTAGATATTTTTTTATTTACATTTCAAATGTTATTCCCTTTGCTGGTTTCCCCTCTGAAAAACTCCTATCCCATTCCCCCTCCCCTTGCTCACCAACTCACCCACTCATGCTTCTCTGTCATGCCATTCCCCTATACTGGGCATAGAGCCTTCTCAGGGCCAGGGGCCTGAGACCCACTGATGTCCAACAAGGCCATTCTCTGCTACATATGCAGCTGGAGCCATGGGTTTCTCCATGTGTAATCTTTGGTTGGTGGTTTAGTCCCTGGGAGCTCTGGGATTACTAGTTGGTTCATATTGTTGCTCCACCTATGGGGCTGCAAACCTTTCAGCTCCTTCAGTTCTTTCTCTAGCTCCTCCACTGGGGACTTTGTGCTCAGTCCAATGGTTGACTGAGAGCATCCACCTATTTATTTGTCAAATACTGGCAGAGTCTCTCAGGAGACAAGTATATCAGCCTCCAGTCAGCCAATACTTTTTGGCATCCACAATACTGTCTGGGTTTGGTGACTATATGTGGGATGGATCCCCAGGTGGGTCAGTCTCTGGATTGTCATTCCTCCAGTCTCTGCTCCACACTTTACCTCTGTATCTCCTCCCATAGGGTATTTTGTTTCCTATTCTAAGAAGGACAAAAGTAACCATACTTTGGTCTTCTTTCATTTTGAGCTTCATTTTGTCTGTGAATTATATCTTTGGTATTCTGAGCTTCTGGGTTAATATCCACTTATAAGTGAGTGTGTACCATGTGTGTTTTTTTGTGATGGGTTACCTCACTCAGGATCACATTTTCTAGTTCCATCCATTTACTTAAGAATTTCATGAATTAGACTCCAAAGAACCAAACAAACCTATTTTAAAAATGGGGTACAGAGTTAAACAAAGAATTCTCAACTGAGAAATACTGAATGGCTGAGGAGCACCTAAAGAAATGTTCAACATCCTTAGTCATCAGGGAAATGCAAATCAAAACAACACTGAGATTTCACCTCATACCAGTCAGAATGACTAAGATTCAACACTCAGGTGACAGCAGATGCTGGCAAGGATATGTGGAAAGAGGAAAACTCCTCAATTGCTGGTGGGATTGCAAGCTGGAACAACCACTCTACAAATCAGTTTGGCAATTCCTCAGAAAACTGGACATAGTACTTACTACATGAGGACCCAGCTATACCACTCTTGGGCATATACCCAGAAGATGCTCCATCATGTAATGAGGACAAATGCTCCATTATTTTCATAGTGTATTTATAATATTATCATATTTATAATAGCCAGAAGCTGGAGAGAACCTAGATATCCTTCAACAGAGGAATAGATATAGAAAATGTGGTATTCACAAAAATGGAATATGATTCTGCTATTAAAAACAATGAATTTATGAAATTCATAGGCAAATGGATGGAACTAGAAAATATCTTCATGAGTGTTGCTTTTAGTTTAAAAGAAACTCATCATAGTAGAGAATGCACAGCAACCATAAGGCAGTTCTGCCATAAGACAATTCTGAAGGGGAATTTCTGATTTCTTTGAAGTCTCAGTTGGGTCATGTGATTTTTTTTCCCGAAGTTGTTTTCCTGAAGCAGACATCTAAGAGGCTGTTTTGCTGAGGCAAACACTTGAGAGCACATGTTATGTTTGGAAAGAGCATAAGTAGAACTCTCTTGCATTGGGACACCTTGCAACAATTTGCTGGTCTTCACTGATCTTCACTTGTGACTTTATAAAGAAACTTGTGGTAATCCAGCTGTTTCTTGCCATTTCTGGAGACTCATGATTTCTTCTGGATTCAACCACTGCTACTAATTCATATTTTGTATTTGCTGATTGGACTGGACTCCTGCTACTGACTCATGTTTGATGTGTTAGAGTGGACTGGCAAAGATGATTAGAATCACACTAAAGTACAACTTCTAAACAACTCCACATTCCCTTTGTTCTATTAACCGACTTTCTCCTCTACATTTGGTAGATGGGAAAAAGGTAGTTTGGAGCACTTAAGAACCCTTATTAAAGTAGATTTTGAAAAAGTTAGTCTATATGTAATTATAATAATTATAATAATGAGCCTATAGCTCATTATTGAGTACACGGCTAAGAAGCAAAGAGGATTTTATAAATTCATTGTTTTTAATCCCCGAGTAGTACTCCATTGTGTAGATGTGCCATGTTTTCTGTATCCATTCCTCTTTAGAGGGACAGCTGGGTTGTTTCCAGTTTCTGTCTATTATAAATAAGGTTGCTATGGACATAGTGGAGCATGTGTCCTTATTACATGTTGGAGCATCTTCTGTGTATATGCCAGGAGTGGTATAGCTGGATCCTCTGGTAGTACTATCTCCAATTTCCAGAGGAACAGGAATCAGTTCCAGATTTGCAGAGTGGTTGTACCAGCTTGCAATCCAACCAGCAATGAAGGAGTGTTCCTCTTTCTCCACATCCTTGCCAGCATCGGCTGTCACGTGAGATTTTGATCTTAGCCATTCTGACTGGTGTTAAGGTGAAATCTCAGGGTTGTTTTGATTTGAATATCCCTGATGATTAAGAATATTGGATATTTCTTTAGGTGCTTCTCATACATTCAGTATTCCTCAGTTGAGAATTATTTGTTTAGCTCTGTACCCCATTTTTAAATAGGGTTATTAGTTTCTCTGGAGTCTAACTTCTTGTGTTTTTGTATGTGTTCTATTTTTGTCCCTGCATTTCCTTTAGACATGAACAATTTTGGCTCAAAAATTTTGAAGGTAGGTTGGTAACTCCATCCCTCCACTGGAGAACCTATCTATCTACTGGGGGTGGTTTCTTCAGGTTCCTTCTCCCCACTATTGGGCATTTGACTAATATCATCTCCAGTGAGTCCTAGGAGGTCCCACATCCTGGGTCTCTAGGATTTTCTAGAGGATCCCCTGCCCTAGCCTCCCACCACCCTCAGCTGTATAGTTCCATTCATTATCCTGACCCTTGGGCTTCTCTCCTGACTCCCCCCACACCTGATCCTGTCCCCCGTCCTCTCTTCCACCCTGGTCCCTCCCTTCCTCTGCCTCCCATGATTATTTTATTCCCCCTTCTAAGTGGGATTGAAACATTCTCACTCGGGCCTACCTTCTTGTTAAACGTCAAACTTCTTACTGTCTGTGGGACAACTTTTCTTTTATTTGTTCTGGCTTTAACTGTAAATAATAAACACATTTCCTTCTACAAGGTATTATCTCTCAATGTCTCCATACAGCAGTAAGCAATAAACATTAGATTCAGGTAACGTATTGAAGATTGGATGACATTGAAAACTCCTTGTGGTGGCATGATATTCTTGAGGGGGAGGACATTTTCCTATATATAAATATCTACTCTGAGATATCTCTAAAATCCTGCACAAAATCAGAAATAATTACAAAACAAAGTAGCTATGCACACAGAAAATGCTTCAAAATTTATTTCTGAGCAATATGCTGTGAGCAAACATTAGGGCTTTAAACAAAGCTTCAGAGTATCACTTTTAGTACAATCAAAGAACTCAAAGTCTATTAAACACCAAGAATTGTTTCTAATTCAGAGTATCCCCGGTGACTTTTAAAATAAAATTTAATGTATATTTATGACTGAGGTAATGAAGTAGCAGAACTTATGTGAAACACAATAAAAGGCTGATTAAAGTTTGGCAAATTGCTTAAGGATTCTTCAGGGAGATTTATTTCCTTCTTCTGAAATAATGCTTTCCTTGCCTGGAGACTCTCATGAACTGTAAACCCACTGATAAAGACTAAAACCACTGCTGCTAAAGAACTACATTATAGGTATGCTCCAAGGAAGATAAATCAAAAAGGTCACTGAGTATCTCAAGAGATGCCAAAAGAGTTTTATCACTCTGTGCCCACCCTGTTTTTCACTAACTCCATCATAAAAATTAATATGACGAAAGGTATTATTTTTGTAGAAGTTCTTACAGCTCATAACCTCCCAAACAAATAATAACACACACACATACACGTGTTTCCTATATAACGAAGACAGTTTTTAAATCAACTCAGGTGCCCTAGAAAGTCAAGTGCAATCAGGTATTAAGAAAGAAGTGATTAGGGAAGGTATTTAAAAGCCACAGGATGGAGACATATTAAATGTAAATGCTTCCTTCCATCTCTAAACTTAGAAAGTTTTGCTTTGTGACATTTAAGTTCTGTTCTATTACCAGTCTGCCTTTCTAATTAGCATTTTGCATTAACTCCCCAATAACAACCTCTCTGAGTTGCTCATGTCAAATTTTAAAAATAGTTCCTATGCATATATATATATATACATATATATATATACATATATATATGTATGCATGTATATATATATACACCTACCTCAAAAAGGCCACATGTACATATGTATATATATACATGCATATGTATAGAAAAATACACACACACATATATGTATATACATATATATATTGAAGTGATTCTGGTGAGTCATAATGGGGTTGACAATGATAAGTTATTTTAGCACAGAAACAAGTTTTTTTAGCACAGATTAGTTTCACTATTCATAAGTAGGAAATACTAATTTTGTTTGCCGAGCTATTTAGTAAACCGAAGACTTTTTATAGAGGAATTTATGACAATGGCCATGCATGAAGTGATTGAGGCCAACACAGTAACACTCATTCTTTCTTTTACTAATTATTTCATTCGTTTATATTTCAAATGATATCCCCCTTCCTAATTACCCCTTCAAGCCCCCTCCATCCCATACCTCCTTTCTCCCCTCCCCTTTGTCTCTATGAGGGTACTCCTCCACCCACTCACCCAGTCCTTCCTCATCGCTCTAGCATATCCCCACACTGGGTCATCAAGCCTCCATAAGACCAAGGGGTTCCCATCCCATTGATGTCACATAAAGATGTCTTCTGCTACATGTGTATCTCGAGCCATGGCTCCAGCAGTCACCCCAGATCTCCATCTGAGGAAGGTGAGTTTTTATTTATTGAGGAAAGAATAAAGGGAGAGTCCTTGCTCACTCTATTCATCTAGATGCTGACATTTCTAGCTATTAGAATTTCCCTTTGCTGTCGTAATTTGAAACCAAGTTTTAAAAGCACCTTAAATTTAGACAGTAGCTGTAATTTGTGGAATGTATTTACTAACCTCCCCATAACCACCTAGTACTGCTGTGGTTGGTTACCACTTGAGAAGGGAGCTAACTTCATAGTCTTAAAGTACATATATAACTGTCCATATCCTATATATGGCATCCAAAACATATTATACTATATTAGTATAGTGTGGATGATTGCAGTCTCAATGACCCATCACAGACAAGAAGAGCAAGCACAAGCACATAACGGAAACTCCACTGTAACGAATGTATTTATATAACAGAAAGCAATAAGAATACCAACTTCCAGAAATAATGTCATAATCTTTCTCCTTTGGGGAAGAGAAGCTATGCAGATGCTATGGATGAACCAGAACTAGAGGTTTTAATAGAACCAAAACCAACACAGTCTACCAAATCAGAATCCAAAGAAACATTATTAGGCTAAGTACATTTACTATGCACTCTACAACATTATAGAGATTACTGATCTAGGAGATACTTAAATCTCAAAGTAGAAGCATGCATGTATCAGGATGCAAGACAGATGCCATATTGAACTAAGATGTTATTAAAGTAAGAGCAGAGTTTTCAATAGGAAAGAAAAAGAAAGAAAGAAAAGAAAGAAGGAAAGGAAGGAAGGAAGAAATAAAAAGGAAGACACAAATTATAAAGATATGCCTCACAGTATAGCATATAATTGGGTCATAGAATGAGATGTGGTGGGCTTGGTGTGATTGTACTGCATCATCTGACTGGAAGTCCTAAAGCAGACACCGATCTTGTAAATACAAGAAATGATTTCTTTTTTCTTCAAGACAGTTTCTCTGTGTTGCCCGGGCTATCCTGGAACTCACTCCACAGATCAGGCTGGCCTTGAACTCAGAGGTCTGCCTGCTTTTACTTCTGGAAAGTACTGCTCAAAGACATTCACCACCACCTCCAGGATGAAGTAATGATTCTTAAGTTTCTGAAGTAATGATTCTTATGGGGTTTTTGTTTTGTTCTTGTTTGTTTGTTTGAGTTTTTTAAGGAAAGAATTTTTAAATTTTTTTCTCAAAGCTAAAAGTAACATGCCTTATAGTTCTGGATAAATGCTTACAAATGTAAATCAACCAATCATCAAAATTCAATTTTTCACAGAGGTCTTTAGTCTTGTTTTCTTCTAGTCAGTAAATACTTACTGAGTTCCTATTAAACCCCAATAAATACAATGGCATAAATCAAATCAGAAAATAGGTAAATGAGACCATAATAGGATAAATACAAGCTAGTGTCCCTATACTCACTCAGAAAAACAATTATTTCTAAAGCACCTAAGTGAATGCCATGCTCCTAGGTTGTCCATCATTGCTATTTCAGAATGCTTAACACTGGGTTATTGATTAAAAACTAGACATTATTTGTTAAATTTTTCAAAGACAAAGCAAAGATCAAATTATCCATTTCTAGAAAAGTCCATGTTGCTGCTTCATCCCTTGGCAAAGGGAGAAAATCAAGAAGTTTATAAGCACGTGGAAAGTGGGAGGACCAGAAAACTCAAACCTATCTACCCACAGCAGCTTTTTCCTGTGGCAATGGTCCCTTTCTTTTAACTATAGCATAATCTCTTTAAAGAGTAGAGTCCTCATGCTCTAATAACCCCTAAATGGCCTTGCATTTCAACGGTGTCACACAAGAGTCTACATTCCCAAGATATGTACTTTGGGAGATGTATTCAAACCAGAACTTAATAGATGTTTCATTTAGTGCCCAAAAACTACTGAGTACACTATACATTGCTGTGGGCTATACTAAGAGGCTGTGGGCTATACTAAGATGGTAAACTTGTGCTAGTCTCATTAATTCATTTTTTTTAGTAATTCTTCCAAATATAAGCTTTGTGTAAACCTTTATCTTTGAGAATAAAACCAAAAATTCCCTAAAAGATATACTTCAGCATGTGTATGAGTACTGAGATTTATGTTAAATGCCAAATGGGAGAATAAAAGTTTATTTACCATTTCATGAAAGATTTCACAAGACAAGAATGAGCTTGCTAAAAATCACTGATTTTAACAATCTGACATGCATAAACTTGTAAGATAGTTGCTATCTTAAAAACAAGCCCTAAAATAACAATTATCCACATCCATTTCACCTGATTGCTTTGTAGCAATAATAACACTGTAAAATGTCTGAATAAAGTTTTTATGCTTATTCACATTCCAAAGTGCCTCTTCAATGGTACTAAGTAATTTACTATTTCACGTAAATATATTAATAGCTGGTCAATCTGAAAGTAGAATGAATTATAGGTATGCAGTGTTTAGAGTGTTAAGAGATTTACCTAGATAGTTATTTTAGGGAAACATTGTATAGCAATTTTTATATGACTGAACCCAAAGAAAAATATTTTTCATGTCATCACTAAAAAGATTCTAAAATTAAGTATCTTCTGGTGAGCTGGAATGTATAAAAAGGAGAGGGAAATGTTATCATTCTGTATTTTGATGCTTAAACTTTATTAGGTTATTTGAAACTACTGTTAGCAATTAAACCTTTAGGCATATAAACACTTAGAAATTTCAGGTAATCACAGGTTTGAATTTATTTTAAAAACATGATTCACATGTGGTTGAAGCAATGCTAAATTGATTTGCTCCAGCACCTTCAGAGAAAAGTGATTTCTAACAAAAGTACAGGGTTAAACACTGTCAAAGAAAGACAAGCAAAACAGAATTTAGACAATTCATCACAGAAGGAAAAAATCATCAGAGAAAAATTGCTCTTAAACTGTATCCAAAGTGTTCTGTACCCAACCGACTCTAGAAATTGCTGGGCTGGTCAAAGTTGAGACACACTGAATTAGACAAAGGAAAGAATAAAATTAAAACTATATGAAAGTGTATATAAAATAAAATAATTCATATTTAAATTTAATTATCAAATCCTTAAAAACAAGGAAAAGTCTTGAATTCACCCTTCTGCGTTGGTTTCAGATGTTTTTATAAATATCCGTTATATCTCAATATTAAGTAACACATTACATTTTGTGGAGCATTTAAACTCTAAAATTAACTACAAATGTTTCGTTTCCTTGTTCCTTTATGATTCCACTGAATAGTTCAGGAACTTTTTGCATCCAAGTCCTTAACTATGGCACTTCCTGTGCAGCTGTCCTTGTATATGACTTACCAATATAGGTAATGGCATGAATATAATACCCAAAACATAACAGTTCAACAGAAATCGAATAATTCTTTACATCTAATTCTCTAGATATTATAATTCACCCTGTCTGGCTCTATTTGTAATGTTGAGTTTCATATAACTTAGTATAGTATACTAATGCCATTGAATACAGAAGCCACTAGATAGCCATTTAAATTAAAAATCAAATATTTAAAATTCAGTTCCTAGCTGATCCTAAGCTTAATGAATTCTAGGCAAGTGATCTATCATTGAGTTGTGACCTCTGCTCTATAAACCACTTTCGAAGGGATCAGTAATAATATAAGCCTGCTGTGATCATTTTGTATACAATAGCTATAGCATATGATCATCCTCACATCTGCTTGGCAGCCCTGATACCCATGAATCTAATTATCTCATTTTATTGTGAAAACTCTTTAAGTGAATGCAATGAATTTTAGATAACTAATAAATTAATCATTTGAAATCTGCATGCTATTTAGTCTAAATCTTGTTTTTCTGGTGATGATTATTTACAATTAATAATCTCATTTTATTTAATAATTCATCATCTGTAGGCTAAATCAAAAGAAATTCTGTGTTGAAACACTGTAGAAATTGAAAGGTATAGTCTAACTTGCTAAGTGTTATGAAACATTTATCTCTAGCCTGTAAATACAATTTGGGGGGCATAATGTCATTAAATTGATCAGCACATTTGACTGAAGAATAAAACTAAATATTGATATGAACAGTGTGACCTTCTGTGCTTTGTCCCTACTTGCTGTATATTTCTGAAAATTTGACTTGAGGAATAATTATCAATAGCCTGTTAATAACCACACAAGAGTTTAAATTTTCAAACAAAATGCCGATTTAGTTTTCATATTGCATGTTTTGGTTAAATGAAGCAGGAGAACTGTGTTAAAGTCTCTCTGTCTTTACCCTAGTCAGTCACATTTCGAGAAAGGTTTATGGCTCCTTCGTAGGCTGTTATCCCACTTGTATCTAAAACAGAACAAAAAACATAAGCACATAAAAGGACTCAAAGGAATACTGAAAATGAGTTTAAGTTGATTTTCATGCTGATTCTTATTGATTTTCATTCCAACCCTAGATCCTTCATTCAGTGATGATTACTGAGCACATGCTGCACACCAGATGTTGTTCCATGCACAAGGCAGTGGCTTCTTACCCTGGAGACTGAAAGTCTACTCTCCTTGAAGGGAAGGGCACAAAGATTCTCAAAAACAAATACACAGGTAAGGCTATATTTTCATAAGCAGAGATTTATGAATTTAAACAGAATTCTATGAAGATAACTAATCAGGCTAATTCAAAGGAAGACCCTAACACAGAGAAGTGTTTTTGGTAGGGTGTGCAGTAAAGCCCTCCATAGGGCTGAGGTAACAGCTAAACTGCATCAGCTGGGCAGAGGCACACGAGTTCTTGTATTTTCCTAGCACAGGAGGGGAGTAGAAAACCCCTGGAGCAAAAGCAATGTTGGCAAAGGTTGGTAGAATTTGGAGTGTGGAGAAAGGTCAGGGTCGAATTTGTGGATACTTATAAGCAAGGTATTAGCATCTGGTAGATCAATCATAAAGCATAATTTTATTCTAATTAAACCATTTCAGGTAATCTAGACCATGTAATGCTATGTTTTTAATTTTAATATTATTTTTTATAATTTTCATATAGTTCACATTTTCCCTCCAACTCCCTTCAGATCATCCTTATCCCCATATTCACCCAATTTAATGCTATCTATCTATCTATTTATCTATTTATCTAAAATCTGGGTTCAGTCTTTTGAAAGCTACTTTAAGGAGCTTGAGAATAGATTGTATGCTGCAAAAGAGAAACAGCAAGGTCACCTTGGGGAAAAGAAAGCAATTGCAGTGTTTCCATGCGGTAATAGTGATTCATTAGAGAAATATGCGAGGAAACCAGAACTTCAGAAATGATGGAAGGAAATGAAGAGGTCGCAAATTTTGCCCTGAGAAGGCAGTCCGATTGTACTTCCATTAAACATAGCTGTTACAGACATGCTACCAAAGCATCCTAACAGAGATGGTGACTGGTGGTGTCTTCTTGTTGTAGCCAACCATATATTCAGGCATTAACAGCCATCATATTGGTAAATGATCCAAAAAAAAAATCATTATGTCAGAAACAAATGCCATTTTAGTCAGTTTTCCATTGCTGTAACAAAATATCTGAGATAAAATCTTACAAAGAAAAATTTGTTAATTTATCCTATAGTTTTGGAGAGTTCAATCTATAATCATAGTTTGAATTGGTTGGTTATACTCTTTTTGGGCTTTTGGAAAAGTAATACATCATAAAGGGTGAAAACACTGAAGTTAAACTACTCATTTCATAGCCAGGAATCACAAAAGACAAGGGAGGGGTTAAAGGCCCTTCATACTTTCAAGGGTGTACCTCCTAAGACACACCCACCCACTTAAGTTTCATGACTTCCAAAATGCCTTCCTTACACCTCAGATTTTTACATGTGCTCTTGAAAGGCACTCTGGGTCTTAAACTACATCAAACTCAGTATGAAGAGTAGTAAGGAAGCTAAAATATAACAAAGAAAGAAACATTTCATTTTACATAATTTGCTTTTGATATATCATAACTTTACCATACATTCAAGTAAATAGAATATTAAACTCATAATTTAAAGTTGTGCATAATCCACATATTAGTATAAGTCTAAATTCCTAGGCTTTACATAGGCTTAGACTAATCATTTATTCTCTTCAGTCTCACCTAAAAATGGAAGCAAGACCGTTTACAACATTATGATGTATGTGAAGGTGTGCATGAAATATTTAATTTACTATTTATGATACAATTGGATTACTATACAGGAATGAGTGGCTTCTCTCTTTTCTGTTAATATTTAACTTTCCTCATGATCATATTGTTATTCAGCATTGATACATTACATGGGCATCACTTGGCATTACACTGATGTCTATTTCCTGGTATCTTCAGCAAATGTTCCAAATTTGTCTTTCTCAAATATGTGTTTTTCAGAACCAAATATAGGACTTTAAGGGATGTATTATTTTAACTGGAGCAATGCTGCTCACCTGCCAATTACTGGGGCAAAAATGTGGACATATAAAGCTTAAGTGGATGGAACTAGAAAATATTATCCTGAGTGAGGTAACCCAATCACAAAAGAACACACATGGTATGCACTCACTGATAAGTGGATATTAACCCAAAAGCAACAATTCACAGACCACATGAAGTTCAAGAAGGAAGATCAAAGTGTGGATGCTTTGTTCCTTCTTAGAAGGGGGAACAAAATACTCACAGGAGGAAAAACAGACACAAAATGAGGAGCAGACACTGAAGAAAAGGTCATTTAGAGACTGCCCTACCTGGGGATCCATACCCTATACAGTCACCAAACCCAGACACTTTTGTGAGATGCCAAGAAGTGCATGCTGACAGAAGCCTGATAATAACTGTCTCCTGAGATGGTTCTACAAGAGCCTGACAAATACAGAGGCTGATGCTCACACCAAACCATTGGATTGAACACGGGGTCCTTAGTGGAGAAGTTAAAGAAAGGACTGAAGGAGCTGAAGGAGTTTGCAACCCTACAGGAAGAACAACAATATCAACCAACCAGACATCCCAAAGCTCCCAGGGACTAAACCACCAACCAAGGAGTACACATGGAGGGATCCATGGCTCCAGCCACATATGTAGCAGAGGATGGCCTTGTGGGGCATCATGGGAGATGAGGCCCTTGGTCCTGGGAAGATTAGATGCCCCAGTGTAGGGAAATGTGAGGGTGGGGAGGCAGGAGTGAGTGGGTGGGCAGGGGATCACCCTCATAGAAGCAGGCAGAGGGAGGATGGAATACAGGGATATCGGGGGGCATGGGGTAAGGGAATAACATTTGAAAAGTAAATAAGGAAAATATCCAATAAAAAAATCAACTACTGCTGGGTAGCGGTGGCCCACACCTTTAATCCCAGCACTTGTGAGGCAGAGGCAGGCAGATTTCTGAGTTTGAGGCCAGCCTTGTCTACAGAGTGAGTTCCAGGGCAGCCAGGGCTATACAAACAAATGCTGTCTCGAGAAAAAAAAAAAATCAACTACTACCTATAAGCATTTTTTCTTTAGAAATATTAAGGATATTTATCTCAATCATTTTCTAAAAATATTAATCTTGACAGTAGCATTTCAGCACTGAACTAATAAACCAAGCCAATACTGTACAACAGAGTCTATTTGAGACAATTAACTGCTCAGCATATGTACATTTTTTATCTTTATTGGTATAAGTTCTTAACATGAGGGAAATCTAAAGCTTAACTGTTAAGAGAATAATAAGTTCTATTTTTACAAAAAGTATACATTTTATGTCACAGATTCAATTATAGATATAGACTGATCATGGATAGAAAATAATTTCTGACCATTGTTTGTACCAAGAAATTTCCACATCACTGTATTCGGTCTAATTAGATAGACAAAGATAAGTTTATCAATGAGGAAGAATTTTGTCCCTTAGTGGAAAATAATAGAAAGCAAAAGTCTTAACTTCACACTCAATGATCACTCACTTCCCCTTTTTGGATGAAGTCTTATTGCTACTCAATACTGTGACTAACATAAGACAGTAGGTTTTTTTTGTTTTGTTTTGTTTTTTAAGAGTTGGGTTTTGTATGAGACCTATTTAAAAACAATAATCTTCTATAAACTGTTAACATCTAGAATAAGAGTTAAGTGTGAAAAATAAGTCAAATGAAACAAGACATATCACATTCTTTGAGATGTTTAGTATCTGTGGGTAAATGAGAAGACAAACCTATTCTGCTGTTCAGAGCAGCTTTAGATTTATTCTAGAAATGAGAAAAAATGGAACCAAGATAAGTAGAATGTATGGAAAAAATCAGAGCTTTTTGTCAACAATCCATATATCATTGAACTATAAGAAAACTGTTAAACTATATATATATATGCATATGTTCTTGGAAATTACAAAATCAATATCAAATAGAAATAGATTAATCTCTTCAACCATACTAATATTTTCCCGATCTATATTCTTACTGCACTTGGGGTATCACAGGCATTTAGCAAGTAGCTGGTGAGTAATTAATCAAGGTATGGGCTCTGCCATCATTTGTCCTTTTGACTGTTGTATCTTTGCTACAATCTGAGACTTCACTAGTGTCATAAAATGTCCCTCCTGAACAAATCTTTCATCCATGAGAAAGGGGTGTGGTTACATGTCCAGGTAGAAACTGATAGATTAGATTCATGTACACATGGTACAGCAGTATAGAGGCAGGATTCTGCCCCAGCAGAAAGGGAGAAACTATTCCCAAGGCTATGAAAATCCTACTACAGAGAAGTGACAATGGATGCTCAGCTGGAAAGAAGTCGCTGAAATAAAGTATGTGACGCTACAAGTGTTTTAATGTAGAAAATCTTGGGAAACAATTTAAAGTTCAGAAAGGCACATCTTTGATAGTGGTTGGGGGCTTACTTAGGTCTGGGAACAAGAATAGAACCCAGCTCTCCCTAGCAAACTTGCCAAATGGGTTTAGGGTCAAAGGTGATGAATATGCCCTCAGCTTCTTGTTGTGATTTAATAAAAAAATTATTGATAAGTTGTGATGGTCCTGCTGACTACATCGAGACAGCAACTCGGCTCGGCTCACCAGGGGTCTTGAGCCAGCTCAGGAGATTAAAGCCAGAACCGGGAGCCAGGAATTCTAAAGGGACTGAAACTTTGATCCGCCCTCCTGCCTGGAGTCCTCGCTTTGATATGCTCGATTCCTGTTCCCACCTATGTGCTAAAGACATGACTGTTTTGCCTCAAGTATAAATTTCCCATTTCTCTAAGTAAAGATTACACCTTGAAAGGCATTCTTCTTGGTGTGGTCTCTCTCTCTCTTAACCCGCTTATTTTCACAGAAACTCGACTTCCCTGGTTCGTGAATCACCCACGGTATGAAGTGAAACTGCGGGCCGGTTTCCTTCAGATGGCGCCCATCGTGGGGCGCGAACATGGGAGAATTTGAGGGACTCTACCGCAAGATACAGAGCTCTGGTTTATTATAGAAAAGGCGGATCCAGATATTCGTAGTCGTTCTCACGGTAAGAATTGGTTAGCGCTGACCGAGATTCCGTGTGAGGCTACGGAGAACGCTAGACAGACTTAGGTATTCGCCCGATACCTTAGTAGCCTAGAGAAAAAATCTGATGGTAGATTATAAACATGGGTGCCCAGGTTTCTAAATCAGCTTCCCAGAACGTGGGAAGGCTGCTAGAAGAGAAGGGAGTTAGGGTTAGAAGTTCCGCGTTAATAGAACTAACACAGCTGATAGAAGGCTCCTGTCCCTGGTTAGAAGACATGAGTCGTTTAGATTTAAAATCGTGGGAAAGGGTAGGAAAAGTTCTAGAGGAAAACAAGGCAGATTGACTCGGAGAAGCTGGTGCCTTAAGATATGCTCCTCCCAGCCAGTTTCGCCTTGTTAGTATTTTTTATTTTTTTATTTTTTTATTTTTTTTTTTTACTCGCTTCGTCAGTTTTTTGTTGTGTGTGTGTACGCATTTGTTCGTCTGCTTTAGACAGTCGCTAATACCTGCTTTTCCCGATAAAAGCAGGGGGGAGAGACAGGCATATTCCGATTGCCTGCTTCTGAGAAATGTCAATCGCTATACCTGCTTTTCCCGATAAGCAGGGGGAAGGGACAGGCATTTTCCCAATAATGCTTGGTCCACGCTCAGCCTACGGGCTTTCAAAGGTTAATTCCGTTCCCCAGAGGCTTCTAAGAATTGATTTGCATCACGGCCGAACTGCGAACTTCTGCCTTCAGCGCTTCCAGCTACACCTCATCGCGATCCCGCCTCCAGGCTTTCAAAGGTTAATTCGGTTCCTCGGCAGCTTTAAAGAACTGATTTGCATCATTCTGTGATCAGCTCCCGGCTATTAACTCTGGCTCCCGGCTGCACCACACCCTGCCCTGTTGAATTCGGCACCTGACTGTAATAGTTACGTCAGCCATCTTCGGAGATTACGATGGACCCTGGACCTTGGGTTTTGCGGACGAGCCTTGGCATTTTACATGGAAGATTGTGCACATGACCCTTCTCTGGCTGGGAGGCCACCTTAGGCGGCACGTGGATGAAGGCCGTCTGGGCAACAGACGTTTCATGGCCTAGATTTCCCACTGTGCGCTATCGCCTTGGAGGGCGGAGCCAGAAGGTGTTCCGCACCTTTGTTACCCATGTATTTGTGTCGAGATCGTATCGCATTTCCCTACTTATTTTTTTTTTTTATTAGTCAGTTCAGGGTGAATTGTGATGGTCCTGCTGACTACATCGAGACAGCAACTCGGCTCGGCTCACCAGGGGTCTGGAGCCAGCTCAGGAGATTAAAGCCAGAACCGGGAGCCCAATATTCTAAAGGGACTGAAACTTTGATTCGCCCTCCTGCCTGGAGTCCTCGCTTTGATATGCTCAATTCCTGTTCCCACCTATGTGCTAAAGACATGACTGTTTCGCCTCAAATATAAATTTCCCGTTTCTCTAAGTAAAGATTACACCTTGAAAGGCATTCTTCTTGGTGTGGTCTCTCTCTCTCTTAACCCGCTTATTTTCACAGAAACTCGACTTCCCTGGTTCGTGAATCACCCACGGTATGAAGTGAAACTGCAGGCCGGTTTCCTTCAATAAGTAGATGTGCACCCTGAGGAATTAAAGTAAAAGTGACTGTTTTTTTTTTAAAGATTTATTTATTTATTTATTTATTTATTTATTTATTTATTTATGAGTACACTGCAGCTGTATAGATGGGCCATGAGCCATCATGTGTGTGGCTGCTGGGAATTGAACTCAGCCCTGCTCGTTCCTGTGTCATTCACTGTAGCTGTCTTCAGACACACCAGAAGAGGGCGTCAGATCTCATTACAGGTGGTTGTGAGCCACCATGTGGTTGCTGGGATCCGAACTCAGGACCTTTGGAAGAGCAGTCAGTACCATTACCCACTGAGCCATCTCACCAGCCCGAGTGACTGTTTTTTAATATGTAAAAGTTTAGATTTGTGATTTCAAGATTTTTAAAAGATTTCTTTTTGATATAAACAATAAAAATGATTAATCCTTTCTTTGTAATGCCAAAATTTAGCCAGATGATATGAATAAGCTGAGAATAACTTGCTTGCTTACACTTTGTTAATATGTAACAATTTTCTTAGACACAAATGTATGTGTGTCCTCCTGAAGAATTTGTTTTTACCTGAAATAGGTAAAAATTATTTAAAAACATAAGGGTATTGGGTAACATGCTTATTATAGTCATTCACTTGAAGAAAAATAAATTGTAACCACATTTATATATCACTTGAAAGATTTTTCTGGAAGATATAAGCTGTTGGGGAAAAATAAAGTAAGAGGACCTGTTTGAACTATCCAGAAGATTCCTGTGTCCCTGTGTTCTGCAAACTCCATGCCTCTTCTTGAGACTCTGACATGTCAGTGCTATTGTTCAATAATTTCACTTCCTATCAATACCTAGGAACATCACATTTTAGGTGACTGTACATTCTTATTATGTCTTAAGAGTGTTTTTCATTTGGGGGGTATGCAAAACTATTACAGATATGTTTGTTGTCCAATAAATCATTACAAATGAACAACAGGTACTTACATTGCTAACAATATTTTCAATAAGAAATATCTGAGGGGCATAATGGAGAAACAGTTATATGGTGGACCTTATCAATTTACTTATGGCCCTAAGCAATTTAAGCTAATGGGGAACTAGTAACACAATATTTAGCTAATCTCCAAACCATTATTTTTATTTATCTTCTAGAATCTTTGGTTTTCTTTCACAAGAATTAAAATTGGAGGGGTTGGAGATTTAGCTCAGTGGTAGAGCCCTTGCCTAGCAAGCTTGGGTTCAGTCCTCAGCTCCAAACAAACAAACAAAATACTTAAAATTGGAAGTTCAAATACATATCATTCTGAGTATGTGTGTGTGTGTGTGTGTGTGTGTGTGTGTGTGTGTGTCTATGGGTGTATTCACACATATTTAATATTTTGCAACATTCTATTTGGAACTCTACATTACTCACCATTGGATAACTATAGCAAAAGACCTAAGGCAAAATTTAGCTGATAACATAAAAATGTTCCTCCTGCCTCAGACTCCTTCAGCAAATCCTACCTGTGTACACAACCAACACTCTTGGGTGTATACCCAGAAATTGCCCTACCATGCTACAGGTGCATAAGTTCCACTCTGTTCATAGTGGCTTTATTTGTGATAACCAGAAGCTAGAAACAACCCAGATGTCCTACAACAGAAGAATAGATACAGAAAATGTGGTTCGCTAACACAATGGAACACTACTCAGCTATAAAGAACAATGACATTGCTGGGCAGTGGTGGCACACACCTTTGATCCCAGCACTTGGGAGGCAGAGGCAGGCAGATTTCTGAGTTCGAGGCCAGCCTGGTCTATAGAGTGCATTCCAGGATATCCAGGGCTACACAGAGAAACCCTGTGTCGAAAAAGAAAAAAAAAAACCAACAAAACAAACAAAAAAGAACAATAACATCATGAGTTTTGCAGGCAAATGGATATAGACAAAAAATACAGAATACCCAGGATACAATCCACAGAACTCAAGAAGGTTAACAAGGAGAAGGGCCAAACTGAGGATGCCTCAATCCCACTCGGGAGGGAAAAGAAAACAATCATATGAGGGACAAAGTGGGGAGGGACATGAATGGGAGAGGGGACAGAGAGGAGAAAAGGGGAACATGATCAGGTATTGGGGGAGAATAGGACTGAAGACCTGACAACCAGCAGAAAAATGGACACAGGCAACCTCAGGAGGTAGAAAGTGGGGAGACCCTCTAGAATGTACCAGAGATCTGGGAGGTGACAGACTCTCAGGATTCAAAGTGAGGGACCTTAGATAAAATATCCCTATTTGCAGATGATATGATAGTATAATTAAGTGACCTCAAAAATTCCACCAGAGAGCTTCTAAACCTGATAAACAACTTCAGAAAAGTAGCTGAAAGAAAATTAACTCAAGCAAATCAGTGGCCTTCCTCTACATAAAGGATAAACATGCTGAGAAAGAAATTAGGGAAGTAACACCCTTCATAAGAGTCACAAATTATATAAAATACCTTGGTGTGACTCTAATTCAGCAAGTGAAAGATCTGTATGACAAGAATTTCAAGTCTCTAAAGAAAGAAATTATAGAATATCTCAGAAGATGGAAAGATCTCCCATGCTCATGGATTTGCAGGATATACTAAAAATGGCCATCTTGCCGAAAGCAACTTAAAGATCCAATGAAATCCCCATCAAAATTCCAACTCAATTCTTCACAGAGCTGAAAAAGCAATTTGCAAATTCATCTGGAATAAAGAAAAACCTAGGATAGCGAAAACTATTTTCAACAATAAAAAAACTTCTAGTGGAATCACCATCCCAAATCATAAGCTGTACTACAAAGCCATTGTGATAAAAACTGCATGGTATTGGTACAGTAACAGGCAGGTGGATCAATGGAATAGAATTGAAGGTCCAGAAATGAACCCACACACCTATGGTCACATGATCTTTGACAAAGGAGCTAAAACCATCCAGTGGAAAAAGACAGCATTTTCAACAAATGGTGCTGGCTCAACTGGTGGTTAGCCTGTAGAAGAATGCAAATTGATCTATTCCTATCTTCGTGTACAAAGCTCAAGTCCAAGTGGATCAAGGACCTCCACATAAAACCAGATACACTGAAACTAATAGAAAAGAATGTGGGGAAGAGCCTTGAACACATGGGCACAGGGAAAAGTTTCCTGAACAGAACACCAATAGCTTATGCTCTAAGACCAAGAATTGACAAATGGGACATCATAAAATTGCAAAGCTTCTGTGAGGCAAAAGACACTGTCAATAGGACAAAACGGCAAACAACAAATTGGGAAAAGATCTTTACTAATCCTATTCTCGATAGAGAGCTAATATCCAATGTATACAAAAACTCAAAAAGTTGGACTCCAGCGAACCTAGTAACACTATTAAAAAATGGGGTACAATGCGAAACAAGGAATTTTCAAATGAGGAATACTAAATGGCTGAGAAGCACCTAAAGAAATATTCAGCATCCTTAGAACTCAGGGGAATGCAAATCAAAACAACCCTGAGATTCCATCTCACACCATTCAGAATGGCTAAGGTTAAAAATTCAGGCGACAGTAGATGGTGGTGAGGTTGTAGAGAAAGAGGAACACTTCTTCATTGCTGGTGGAATTGCAAGCTGGTACAACCACTCTGCAAATCAGTTTGTTGGTTCCTTGGGTAATTGGACATAGTACTACCTGAGGACCCAGCTATACCACTACTGGGCATATATCCAGAAGATGCTCCAACATGTAATAAGGATATATGCTCCACTATGTTCATAGCATCCTTGTTTATAATAGTCAGAAGCTGCAAACAACCCAGATGTTCTTCAACAGAGAAATGGATACAGAAAATGTGGTGCATCTATACAATGGATACTACACAGCTATTAAAAACAATAAATTTATGAAATTGTTACAGAAATAGATGGATCTGAAGGATATTATCCTGAGTAAGGTAATCCAATCATAAAAGAACACTCATGGTATGTACTCACTGATATGTTGATATTAACCCAGAAGCTCAGAATACCCTACATACAATCCACCAACCACAAGAAACTCAAGAAGAAAGACCAAAGAGTAGATCCTTCAGTTCTTCTTAGAAGGGGGAACAAAATACCCATGGAAGGAGTTGCAGAGACAAACTATTCAGCAGAGACTGAAGGAAGGACAATCCAGAGACTGCTCCACCTGAGAATCCATCCCATATTCAATCATCAAACCCAGTCACTATTGTGGATGCCAGAAAGTACTGGGTCAACAGGAGCCTGATATAACTGTCTCCTGAGAGGATCTGACAGTACCTGACTAATACAAAAGTAGAGGCTCACAGTCATCCATTGGACTGAGCACAGCGTCCCCAATGAGGGAGCTAGAGAAAGGACCCAAGGAGCTAAAGGGTTTGCAGCCCCTTAGGACGAACAATATGAACTAACTAGTACTCTCAGAGCTCCCAGGGACTTAAACTGCCAACTAAAGTGTACAAATGGTGGGCCTCATGGCCCCAGCTGCATTTGTAGCAGAAGATGGCCTAGTTGGTCATCAATGGGAGGAGAGGCCCTTGGTCCTGTGAAGGTTCTATGCCCCAGTGTAGGTGAATGCCAGGGCCAAGAAGCAGGAGAGGGTGGGTTGGTGAGCAGGGTGCAGGAGGAAGGGAATAGTGGTTTTTTTCTGAGGGGAAATTGGGAAAGGTGATATCATATGAAATGTAAATAAAGAAAAATCTAAAAAAATAAATTAAAAAAAGAAGTAAGAAATCAGTCTCACTTTATGCTAGAATACTTTTTTTTCTCATTCTGATCATTAGCATGCAAGGAAAATTACTCAGTGATGTATGTATAAACTGATGAGAACATATAAGTCCCAATATTCTAGAGGAAAAACTTATGACTAAAAGCCTGATGACCTTTTCTGATGTGATATTCCTGTCTTCCAGATTCCCTCAGTTCTAGGCTCTGGGTCCACCTCATTTTACACCATCCCCATCCTTACTTAAACTTCATCCTGGTAAATGTGAATCAAGATTAAAATAAAATTGAACAAAATACATGTACTGGATCATCAGGGCAAACTAGTGCTAGCAAATTTCTATATTGTATTTAGTTGTTTGGGATGTATTTTCATGCACACACATAGAGGTATAGACACACCATAGCTAGTATGTGCAGTTAGTTGTGCAACCTCTTCGTATGTGTTCTCTCCTTCCACCATGTGGGACTCTAGGGATCAACTTGAGGTTGTCAGGTTTGTCAGAAAGTGACCCTTCCTGCTGAACTTTCTCACACCCTGACAAATATTTTTGAAATATTTGTATCATTCACCAGACACTAAGCTAGCTGTGTAATTAGGTCAGATAGAAAGAGTCCTTGAAGAGAGACAGTACTCCTGTTATTAGCATGGGTGTAGGCGTATCACTATGGCCTTCTTGATACCATGCTGTTTTACTTTTCACCCACTTCCTACCATCTTACTGCTTTTAGTTGTAGCGTTTTACATAAATAATATTATTATAACTACTATTTCAAATTATGATATTGAGTAAGAATTTTTTTATCTAAACAAGTCCAAGTTTATTCATGGCTTCAATGTGCATGGTTTCAGTTACCTAGGGTCAATCACACACTGAAACTATTAATTAGATTCAGAAAGAAACAAATCATGTTTTAAATTGCATGCCACTTTTTGCCGTATGAAGAAATTTATAGCTGCTCTGTTTTATCCTCGATAGGATGTGACTTTCCTTCATCTATGGTACCCATGTTGTATCTACCAAGTCATGGTTATTAAGCAGTCAGTCCTTGCAATTATTACTGACACAGTCCTATAGTGTTGTGTGGTAAGGCTACCAGTCACCATTAGACTGACACTCTCAAAGCCAGAAAGAACAAATTGATTGACAGAGGCAGCTGCAGGGGGAATTTACCCAAATCATTTAGCCCTCAGCATCACAGCTTTTAGACTTTTATGCACAAAAATCACATTCTAGTTGGCTTCAGTTAGCACTTCAGTTATGAAGAAGCTGAACTACAGAAGCCAGAAATCTGTAATTTCAACATTAAGGGACTTTTTACTTTGGCCTTTTCTGGAACTGTGGTCTAAGTCTTTGTTCCTGTTTTGGCAAGTGTTTGGTGACTACATAAAGGGTATTAAGGTTAGAGTGGTTACACTAACATAGTGTCTGTCACTCTAATGTCAAGGGGCACCTTTTTCAGTAGTACATCTGTTCAAGCAAATCTCATTTTAATAACATCCTTTATGAAAACAGGCTTCTACTGACAACTCATACACATCAAAGGAAAGTCATAAGGTGCTTTCTTTAGATGAAAAAGTAAAAGTTATCAACTTAATGAAACAAAAAAAAATAACATGCCACAGGATTCAGTATCAACAGGGTCTCTGTCTGATACCTCTTACTTTTAATAGAACAACTGAGGAAAAGTGATTTAGGAAGAAAACCTAATTTTTAAAGCTCTGAAAACTCAAAACTTCAAGGTCAAGGGGCTCCATCTGCTGAGTTTTCTTACTAATAGGGACTTTGGAGAGACTTAAGACAGCAAGAAATGAAAAGGAAAGAAAGGAGGTAGGCAAGTAAAACATACTTTTGTAATCAAGTCACTTAATGAACCATTAATCTATGTATGGATATGGATTAAGACATGAATCAAGGGTCCTGATAATCCAATCATCTATATTTTTTTGTTTCTTTTTTTATCCTTTTTGTTTCTTCTTTCTTTCTTTCTTTCTTTCTTTCTTTCTTTCTTTCTTTCTTTTGTTTTTTGTTTGTTTGTTTGTTTGTTTGTTTGTTTTCAAGACAGGGCTTCTCTGTATAGCTCTGTCTGTCCTAGAACTCACTCTGTAGACCAGGCTGACCTCAGACTCAGAAATTTGCCTGCCTCTGTCTCCCAAGTGCTGGGATTAAAGGAGTGTGCCACCACCACCCGGCTGTTTCTTCTTTTTTTAATGGATATTTTCTTTATTTACATTTCTAATATTATCCCCTTTCCGGTTGCCCTCCCTCCTGGAAATACCCTATCCCATCCTCTCTCCCCCTGCTTCTATGAGGGTATTCCTCCACCCACACACGCACTCCTACCTCCCCACTCTCTATGCTGGGGCATCGGAGCCTTCCTAGGCCCAAGGACCTCTCCTCCCATTGATGCATAACAACAATGCTGTCCTCTGCTACATATGCAGCTGGAGTCATGTGGCTATCTTCTGCTACAAATGAAGTAGGAGCCATGTGTACCCCTTTGTTGATAGCTTAGTCCCTGAGAGTTCTCAGGGGTCTGGTTGTTGATATTGTCGTTCTTCCTATGGGGTTGCAAACACCTTTATTGAGTCATTCAACTATTGCATGAATACACTAAATTAATTTTCCAACAAGTGAAAGTTTAAGAGACATATTCAAACCTAAATCTTATCTCTTTGAAATTATAAAGAAGTAAAGAGAAATTTAAGCATCTTTTCTGGTGTGCTTCAAAGTACAAAAGTGACACAATGGTATTTTGAGTACTTAAGGAAGTAGAAAAAAAACCATGCAGTTACTGAATTCAACATGACCACAAAGGACTTCATGGATCCTCTGTAGGTCTTAGAGAATGCTCTCTAATAAACAATCCTATTTATTAATACCATTGAGATGCTTTCCATGGGAAGTACATGTGCAGGGAAACTACAATTATTCTTCTCTACAGGAACTCTCATGATTATTCTTTAGCTTCCTATTTAATACTTTCTGCAAAATAATAGTGAAAGAATAGCTTTAGTACACCTACAACAAATTTCTACTAGGAGTTCTGTCTACTAATATATTATTCTTTAGCCTAAATGTCATACATTTCTGTATTTCTGTATTTCATACATTTCTGTATTATCTAAATAATACAGAATATCATACATTTCTGTATTTCTGTATTTCATACATTTCTGTATTATCTAAATAATACAGAATGTAACATACTTCTATATTTCTGTATTTCATACATTTCTGTGTTATCTTACAAACAAATAAGAATGGCACTGTGGAGTTGAAATAGTCACAGACTTCTACATGGTACCAGGAAGACAAAAGATCTTCAACTTAACCTGAAAGTGTTTATTGTTCTTTTTATGTTACATTTTTGGAATATTCACTTCCTTTTTGAGCAGTGAAGATATGCACATGTAATCCGCTGCCACCTTCAAGGAGCACTGATGAGCTGAGCATCTAATATTTCTGTTTTATACCCAACAGTTGTACTCACCTGTGTTTTCTATCTGGATCTGCTAATTTGTGTTTTATAAAAGATTTAATTCTTATCCCTTCAAGTGACTCATTTAACTTTAGAAAGGTTGAGTCATTAAGCTCTCTTCCTTGCAATTAATGTTTAAAAGTATACACAAAATTTATAATCCTCATACTCCCCAGAAAAAGAAACAGTGAATGTTCATGTGGGAATACTTTCAGCTAGGTATTACTAGGAAATTTAATTCTAGAAAGTATTGAGTGTCTTTCAATGAAGGGAAACTAAGTAATGGGTACTTTTATTTATTATAGTAGTTGGCTTTAGCTATTCCTTGAAAATTAATCTTGTTCTGTTCAATGCTATTTTAATTAAATATTCACTGTAAGTCAATGTTGTTAGATGTTGGGTCAATATAGTTATGAGTCTGTTTGTATTTATAATGGTTCTCTTGCTCCTTTGTAGCAAAATTTAATGACCTATAAATTAAAACACAATTAGGTTGTCTTGTAACATAGTTCTAAGAATAATTTTCAAGATACAAACAATGAAAGCAGTGCAACCTATAAGCATCAAGGCATGGTAGCTCATACCTATAATCTAAGCACTCAGAGGATGAATTGGGAACTGGGTTATACACAACTCTCTCTCTCTCTCTCTCTCTCTCTCTCTCTCTCTCTCTCTCTCTCTCTCTGTCTCTGTCTCTCTGTCTCTGTCTCTGTCTCTCTCTCTCTCTCTCTCTCTCTCTGTGTGTCTTTCTCTCTGTTTGTGTGTGTGTTTGTGTCTTGTGTGTGTACACAATATAGATTACAAATAACCATAATAACTTCAAGCACAGTGAAATCATTTAGAGAAAAGAATCATTCAACCTTCTCATGCTCGTGCTTGTGTCATCTAAAATTGGAAGAAAATGACCTTAAATAATGACTGACATTGGATGAAAGTGACTTGAAAAAGTAAGACCTTGATTGCCCACAGAGTTGAAGATGAAGAAACTCAAAATTTTGTTTTCAATGTATAAGCAAAAATTTTCATGACCTGCCTCACAGGGTGCAAAGATAATGTCTATGGATGGTTGTGCAGAGGTATCCCACAACTACAAGGCTCCATCATATTTCCCTCACATTGCAGCCATACTCCTAAATGGTGGTAGGTGTATACCATCGGTGTTTGACCTTGAACTCCATATGATGAGAAAATGTATGGTCTTGGGCACAGAAGTACTTGAATCTGTAATCTGGAGATTTCTTATCACTCTCATTGGTAATGTGGTGATACATTGTAACAACCTATATATATCTTTGTATCTATGTATCTGTCTAGGCATCAATGTGTCTTTCTTTCTATCTTCCTTCAATCTCCCTATAAATCCTTTATCTACTTACGTATCTTTCTGTCTATCCCTTATCTAAAATCTCTATCACCTACCTATCTGCATAATATCTATTATCTATCTATCAATCATCTACTCTATCATCAGTGGGTTTTTTTTTTTTTGTTTCTTTTTTGTTTTTGTTTTTAGAGACAGGGTTTCTCTGTGTAGCCCTGGCTGTCCTGGAACTCACTCCAGGCTAGCCTCAAACTCAGAAATCTGCCTGCCTCTGCCTCCCAAGTGCTGGGATTAAAGGCATGTGCCACCACTTCCCGACTTCATCAGTGTTTTTATTTTATATTGTTTATAAGACATGGAAAAACTATGAAAAAACAGCATGTCACTTGTAATTAACACAGAAATTTATGAGAAGAGTAACATTATTGATCTAAATATTATTTTTTATCTGAACCAAGGAGATCTGAGATAGTGTTCAAGTTTGTGAAAGAGACAGCAAATAACAGAAGAAACATATGAGTAAGGAATATATTTAGATCCGACTTGATTCTATCTAATTTTTTTGTAAAATAAGGAATTGAACAAAAAGATAAGCTGTTCAGTCAGTGTGCTACTTGTATGTATTTTTTTTATGGGTTACTTTTTGGTATTGGATAATCAATTTTGTGTTCTAATTTATTTAGGAATATATATGTATGTACCTAAACATATATGCACATAATAACAATTCATGAAAAATAGGCCATGAATTTCCCTGAGTTACATTCTGTCAGTCACAGAGTTTGCAATAAGTCAATTTTTATATAAGCAGTATGAACAGACATATTGAAACATAGTTTAATTCAGTCACATAGATATTTATTTATCTGTATTCTAAGGTGTTATTATATCAGCAACTATTGAATACTTAATAACCAGATTAGACTGTTATCGTTTTCTTCCTCTCTGTATTCACTTAAGAAGACACATACTTTGTTTTAGGCATCAATGAATACCATAAAATTCATGCACTAATGCTGAGACTGAAGCTTCAAAGCCCAGAAAGTCAACACTAGGATGAAGAAAAATTACAGAATCCACATGTCTCCAAGCTATATTCGCCTCCCTTAGAGTAAACAGTTTCTGCAAATAAAAGCAAAAATGATGATGTTAGCTTTCTTCTTTTATCAACATATCAGACTTATTGAGAACATGTTTTCTAGGGATTAGGATGAAGGTAAGGATGGTAAGTTTTGTCTAAAATCAGTGTTATGAGCCATTATTCTACTGCCCTCTATTGTCTACTAGTGAATAATAATATCCTTGAACAGAATAGCACATAAAATACTTTTAAAGCAGTCACGAATATCTATATTCTATGTTTGTGTTAATGACATAAAATATCCCCTGGAAGACAATGAATATGAGGGTTTTGTTTGAAGTATAAATTCCATTAAAGTTTCTTATTTTTTTTGACATTCTTACCCCAGTACACAGCAAAAAGGTGAGTATTTGTTCAATTTAGCTTACATAGTTTAATAAAAATAATATATCTATGATATTTATTTAATTCTATAAACCATAATAAAATGAGTCAGAGTGCCTCCTGTATCTGGCAATAAATGCTGGAGTGGGCTTGCAGAGCTCATTGTACACAATTTTGCTAAAAAAAAAAATCACTGATAAATATTTACAAATAAGCTTTTGGTTTTATTCAACAAAATTAGGATCCTTCTCTCTTTGCTTCCTTCCTTCTCTATCCCCTTGCCCCACCACCCTACTCTCTCCATCCTCATATCTCTCCCTCTCTATCACTGGGATAGTATTAATACATTCTGCTAGCTGTACCAAACATTTCCATTAGTATCCTTGCCAAGAGTAATGAGTACTGATGGAAAAGTTGCCTAGTAACTGCAAAGATAATGTCATAAGTGTACATGAAACATCCCACAAGAGAATAAGTAAGATAGGGTGGTTTTATGATAAGGAATTAAATCTACAGAAGAACGGCTCAGTGGGAGATGTTGGATCCACATCAACTGATTTTAAAGGGTTCTCCGTTTTGGAGATGAAGGACAGACAAGATGAAGGCAAGGCACAGAATTACATGGATGGTGTAAAGCCTAAGCATTTTTACTACTAAGAGTAAAGGAAAATTGTGCAGAGCAAGGAGAAAAGACTAACTTGGCTCTAGACTCTGTGCTTCCACAGTGCCATAGCTGTGTCATTGTTTTTGTTGGATTTTTGCATCAAGATGAAGTACAGAAGTAGCTAAAGATTTGCTAAAGAGAGTGAGATAAAGGGAAAAAGAAGAGAAAGCATGGAAAAAAACAGTGAATGGACAGAAAGACATAGAGAGAGTAACAGAAGAATGGATAAAGGAATACTGTGAAACAAAATGCTCACATTAAACACATGCTGGCATATTGGATAAAGAGCTAAGATGATAAAAATGCCATCATGAAAAAAAAAAAAAGAAGCTCTAAATTCATTTTGAAGAACTCCCAGGTAGGTGTTGAATTTTTGAGCAGGTGAATGATAGGATGAAAATATAATTCAACCTTCAGTGGCATGTGCAGGTGCACAATAAACAAATGTTGACATTATCCGATCAGGCAGAATGGTATTTGCAATAACACATTATTGCTAATGATAATCTTCCTGTAATTGCAACGTACAAGGTAGCATTTCCAGAACTCCCTAGCCTGTTAATCTGCCATCTACTCTTTCATTTATTTATTCAAGGAGCAAATATTCATTGCATATCTTATATGTGAGGTGTATTAAGCCACATCTAACAAGAAAATGAGGATTATTTATTTATGCATGTATAGGGGCTGAACCTTGTTCCACAAATGAATTTACGGCAAGGAAGAATGATTAATATACAATGGCTTATCTTCAGCGAGTTATAATCCTAGAATGGTAATATATGCATACATAATAAAACAAAGAAAACTGAAAATATTAATGCTTTAAGTGGGAGGTATAAATCTGCTCTTCAAAAGCTCAGCCGATAATGGTGAATTCAAAACTGCAGAACTGAGAATGTCCTCCTGAAAAGCATCAAGAACAAACACACAAAGATGCATAAATTTTAATATACAAAGAGAAACACAAGTAGCTTTGTTTCTCCAGTGTATTACCGATCTTATGTGTTCTTTCCAGCCAGGAGCATCATGATTATTGGGCCAGAAAAACATACAAAGAATCAGCAGTCCACATTCCTTCCACCCAGGAAGTGAGAGGAATTTGCAAAGCTAGATGATGTTACAAATGGTAAAGAGTTCTTTGTTTGTTTTTCATTGGATATTTTCTTTATTTACATTTCAAATGTTATCCCCTTTCCCAGTTCTCCTCCCTCCCTGAAACGCCCTATCACATTCTCCCACCCACTGCTTCTATGAGGATGTTCCTTCACCCACCCACCCACCCCAACCTCCCTGCCCTAGATTCCCCTATACTGGGGCATTTATCAAGCCTTCATAGGACCAAGGACCTCTCCTCCCATTGATGCCTGACAACAATGCTATCCTCTGTTACATATGCAGTAGGAGCCATGTGTACTTCTTTGTTGATGGCTTAGTCCCTGGGAGTTCTGGGGTTCTGGTTGGTTGATATTGTTGTTCTTCCTATGGGGTTTCAAACCCCTTCAACTCCTTGAGTCCTTTCTCTAACTCCTCTATTGATTTTGTGTTCTAATTTATTTAAGAATATATATGTATGTACCTAACCATATATGCACATAATAACAATCCATGAAAAAAGAGGCCATGAATTTCCCTGGGTTGTTTATTGCCCATTCTGAAACTTTACTGTTACCAAGTTTTTATGACCTCCACTGTGGCCCTATGAGGGTTGGAATCCATAGCATAGGAAGCTGGGTTTTAAAGTATTGATAATGGCTAGTAAAAAATTCTAAGTTACTATAAGTTTAGAAAAACCACAAAAAGCTGGGCATAATTGTTACATATTGAATCACAGCATTCAGGAGGCAGATGCAGACTGATCTCTGTTAGTTCAAGGTCAATCTAATCAGGAGGATAGATCATCAGGTTTTCTTTTTTTTTTTTTAATTATTTTA
>NW_022196911.1:36530468-36575068 GCF_008632895.1 Mastomys coucha | reverse complement strand
AACCCCATTAAAAAATGGGGTACAGAGCTAAACAAAGAATTCTCAATTGAGGAACACCGAATGGCTGATCATCAGGTTTTCTAAGGTAAGACCAACAAGAGTACAAAACCTGAAGGACATTTAACAGGCAGAAGGGCCACACAGAATGCAGTGAAATACTCTAATTAAGGCTTTCATAATATAAATTTTATGGCTAAAAATGCAAAATAGAATCTACTATATTTAGTCACAGATTTATCAGAGGAGAGTGTAAAGACAGTGAGATAGAGAAGGCTTTAGCTTTGATGCCAGATAAAGTATTAATTAAATGGCTTAGGGTTGGCAATTTTTTTGAACTAGGGAAAAGAACAGGAGGATATATTTTATATATAATTGTTTATCAGTATGCAATGCTAAAACCACATGTTCAGATTTGGCAGTTGTCTTCAGTAAAGAAGGAAGATTAAGCCTCTTCTTTCCTTCTTCATATAATATATTTTGAACATCTCTGCATCTTTATTCTTATACTGTAACTATCATTTCTTCCAGAGAAAGATTTTTTTGAGCCAGAAGAAACTCGGATGAATGACATACCTTGTATAACACATGTGCTTTAATGCATAAGAAGCAGAAAAAGCACCCAGATAAAAACTCACAATTACAATTTTTCCTGGCAAGTACTTTGAGTTTATTAGTTTTATTGTTCTACCAGGAATAGGTGTGGCCATGAATAGTTAGATGAGTTTCAATTACAGGCAGTATTTCCTTCTGTGGCCTATATAGAGAGATCATGTGCAAAATTATGGAAACTTAATTGTTAAAATGTGTGAGGTGTTTTTAAAAACTGTTTTTTAATTTGGTCCTGTGAGATAACTCTGTTGATAAGGGTGCTTACTGCCAAGCTTGATGACCTGAGTTCAAGCCTCAGGACCCACCTGGTGTTAGTAGAGTACTGAAGCCCATGTGCATGCATGTGCACATACAGAACAATGTAATAAAGTTTAAAATACAATAAAAATAAACACAAATATTTTATTTACTAAACTACTGCATGAATTTGCTTAGGCTTACCACAACAGAATATACAATGCTGAGTTCTTCATAAAGGATGATGATGAGTTCTGATGAGGGTCCACCTGGAGGGAGTGAGTAATGGCTGTGCATGCAAGAAGCCAGGGCTAGCACCAGCCTCACTTCAAAGCTTAAAACTCCCCAAAGAACTAACTTGAACTTGAAAAGACTATATCAATCCTTCCCATGATGCTCCACTGAATAAATTGTCTCCAACACTACGCCACTATTTTAACCATTGCAATCTCTATACTACCACACTAGAGATCAAGCTTTCAGTATATACCTCTTTTGTATAACCTTTTAAACTACCAGAACCACTCAGCAGTAATGAAACAAAGAAAGTTGACTTTGGAGAACTGGACAGATGTTAAGAACCCTGGTTTCTGGATCTCTGTTAAGTTTCCTGCCCTCACATGGGGGTAGAGTTGGGGGTGGGGTGCAGGTGGAAGTATTGAAAGATTTTTGCAACTCCAGTTCAAAGGGATTTGTCCCCCTCGTCTGAATTCCTCTGGCAGTGCATTCATGTGGTACACATACAAATATGTAGGCAAACTCACATAAAAGTCTTAAAATTTTTGCCTTATATATACATGTATGTGTATATATATGTATATATATACATATATATATACATATACATATACATATACACATATACATTATAAATATAGCAATAAACCACAGTCAAAATATATAAAAACAGCTTGGTCATTTCCTTTCTATAATCAGACCCTTACTATCCTTTGACAAAGACTAAAACTACTCTCCATCAATGCTTAGTTTTATTCCAGGAAGTCATATAGGGAAAAATCATACAGTGTGTCTTCCAGCATCATGTCCTTACATATATCAGTGGTATTTCAATGTAAATAATGCCTAACAATTGTTTTCAACTATTACTATTCATGTCTGAATTATACTCTATTGCATAGATATACCCAGGTTTCTGGGTTTGGTTATTCACTTGACTGAGACTATTTTGGGGTTGGTCTACTTTTGGATGATGATGGATAGGGATAAGCAAGGCTTTCTGTGTAAATACAAATTCTCATTTCCAGAGGGAAAATACCGAGGGGATAACCTGTAGGTATAAGGTAAGTGAAAAACTGCTAAATTCTTTTTTGTTATCGCATTGTCCGCCAGCAATGTACAAGCTCATGAGCTGCTTCCCAACCTCTGAAGCAAGGTCTAGTCACCTTTTTTTTCTCTCATGATGCATTTTGATTCCCTCAAAGTTGGTTGGGGTTCAGGTATTTTGTATATAAAACAAATAAGTATTTCCTGATGACCAATAACTTCAGAAATAATTTTGCTATCCATGTGAGTTTACCATTTATTAGAGACAAAAGCAAATGTTGATGCTAATGAAACAGGGAGAATTGAGGTTAGTCCCCACTCATGATTCTTGTTCTCATTAATAAAGGAAATTAAGAAAACAAACTAGAAGAGGATTTTATTAGTATTTTAAAGGACAACACAAGCGCAAGCCAGTGGTAAACCTCAGCATTTATCAGAGGACAGAGGAAATACTAGCATTCATTATGCCTTTGATTGTGACTTAAGGTTTTGGTTACTGCCCATTCTGAAACTCTTTACTGCCACTGTTTCATGACCTCTACTGTGGCCCTATGGGGTTGGGACCCATAGCTTAGGAAGCTGGGTTCCAAAGTATTGATAATGGCAATTTTATCCATTCTTAAGGAGGTAAGAAGACACATGATTATTGCTTTCATTTTGAAATGGCCAACAATTGTTTATTTGGTTTTTAAAAATTTATCTTTAGTCTTTGATGACATCATATACCATCATTTAAATACTCACCTATCCTTGACTTTAAGCTCTTTCTATAGCATTATCTTTCTTGGCACCACTTTGTTTCAGCTTTGTTCCATGTCCCTTCATTATATACTCTGTAATAATCTGACACAGAGGCTCCTGGAAAGATAGGATGTGTAAAATTGGAGAGAAAGAAAACATAATTGCAATACAGATGCATATTTTAATTTGAAAAGAAACAGGGTTTTTCCTGGGTTTAGAATTAAAGATAGTATCAAATTCACTAAGGGCATTGTTAACTTACTAATCAAGTCTGCAATGAAGTCCTGTGATGAGGGTTTGAGTGAAGAATCATAAAGAGATGAATTTTGGTTTTCCTTGATACTTCCTTATAGATGGAATTATGTTTATAGGAATTGAATGTATGCCAAAGCTTGCAACATTCTGATCTGTAAAATACACATTTGTACAAAAACATAAGCACTTGTTATGATTACATAGAGATTTGGGTTTTCGCCACCAAGGTATTTCTGTATACTGATTGCAATAAGCAGACCTAAAAACCTTAGGGCAAGAGGGACCTGTGTATGTAAATACTGTCTTGCCTACATTCTCAGCTGAGTATTCTGGATCATTACCCAGAGATTAATTAAAGCATGTCAACATCGTTGAAACTGTTGCTGGCAGCTTTCTCTGGGCGGCTCTACAAACTTTCCAGAAGATGACTAGGTAAAAACCAATGTGGCACCTGTACTCCAATTAGCTCCAGTAGACCTGAAGCAACACGACAGGCCTTTTGGTTTCCAAGTCACATCTGCCCAGAAAGCACTGGTTGCTTGAAAGCAATGTAGTACTTCTAAAAAGATGATAAGTGGCAAATGCTTAAGGTAAGTCATAGTTATACTTTCTTAGACTGACACTATGTTTATAAAATCTTAACAACACTCAGTCTACTGGTGCTTTCTACAGCATTAATCTAACATTGCCTTTTAAAATTGTGTACAAATGAAAGTGATAATATAGAGGAACAGAAAAGGATAAAGAGAAAGGAATTGGGGTTATGAAATAGTGCTTATTTAATTTTGTTGGCTTTTAACCCTAGTGAATAATTAGAGCAATGCCTTTTTCCATAATTGTATATCTTCATGGGGAAAAGGGCTTACTTTAAAAGGCTAGAGGAAATAAAAACATTAAAGAGTTTGGATAATGGGTATGAAAACACAGCTACAAAGATGGAACAGATTCTGGTTTTATAACACAGTGTGAAGACGTATAGTTCAGAATAATCTATTACATATTTAATGAACATCTACAAGATGTGAGCTCCTCAGGCTCAAAACATAAAGAAATCATAAGGAAAGGAAATGTTCACTTCCCTTGGCTTGGTCAGTGCACCTCATAGCCTGGAGTATTGGACTGAATACTGTTTATAATCCAAACACGATAGTATAAATAATATAAACAACAATATTAGTCTTTCGAAATAAAAACAGCTATTCCACATTGTTTTTGTGTTCACTCATAGAAAAATACATGTTCTTGAATTTATTTGCAGTATTTTTATGCACTGAGTTATTTCTGACATCCTTAAATAATCTTTGTCTTTGCATCTCTTAAAAAGTGCCCAAACTGAAATTGTTTGTGGCTATTAACTTGATTTTTACATTAAGTAAGTGCCCAGATTCCCTATAACACACACCTTTTTCTTAATCAATATTTAAATGAAAATACCGTTTTACATTAACAACTTGCCTATAGCCAAAATTCCAATTTTCTTTACCCATGTTACCATTTGCCGGAGATAATTAGAGGAAGAATGAGATATCATGTAGTCCTTCTTAAAATTCACAATGCACTGTACAATAATGACTCCGATGCACTAGAAAGCTTGTGTAGCAATTACTCAGTCTTCTCCATTTTCCTGTGGTGCTTCATCATTGAAACTAGGAAAGAAAAGACACAATTTTAGCAAGAAAGTATGGTTTTGAATGTTAAGAAACTAAAAAAGAAGCAGAAAGGAACGAAGAGTTGTGCTGTGCTCTGAGCTATTGTGAAGAAAATCAAAGGGAGTGAGTGTTCTCAAGGGTTAGCCTTGATGCTTGCAAAATGTCAGAAAGCTGAGAGCAGACAGCATCACCAGGGACTTAGAGAGCATGGCCAGCGTGAGTACAATTCAAAAGGAGACTCAGTGCAGCCACAGCTTCTCCTCTTTCTTATGTTCAGGCCAAATACATAGTGCCCAATAACAACTCAACACTTGCTATATAAATAATTGTGTACTTACTCTGCCTAGGTGAATACAGAACACCATGTCAGAAGTGCTTAACTAGACAGCTTTTGGTCTGTTTTTCAGAGGTATAACTTGTCTTTCAGCACAGGTTTTTTTCAAAAGGAATTTTCCAGATTTCCAGTAATCAGAACCTGGGTATTTAGAACTGAAAATTCAACAACTCTTTCCCAGAGTAACTGAATCAAAATATGTTCATTGGAGAGTCCAGTAACTGATATTCTAGCAAATCCTTCAAAGCAATTATGATATAGACTAGTGTTTGAGACCCACTATCAAGATAAAGCTACAATAGCCAAGCTTAATTTTAAAAGTCATGTCTCATTCTTTTGTTAAGTTTGTTTACTGAGTTTTCTAAGGTTCCAGGCATTAGCAATGCCATTAGCAATGTAACATGGCTTCATTTACAAATTAAAGATCATACATAGACAAACAACCCATGAGCCACTACATGATTTACACGGTGCTACGAAGGATACTGGAGAAACTCATGGGAAACTGAGTTGGGAACAACAGAGGGGAGCCTTATGGTTTGTATAAGGAGCAAGCTTTGCAAAAAATTCTCACTGCTGAAATGATGAGAATCATCTTTGAAATACACACTCTCAGTTCCCCTTGGATACTTTCTGAGCCTGCGTTAATCCATAACAAGTTTAATATGGTAGTTTTTAAATCCACTAAGAAAGAATAGTCAAGTAAATGGTATGTTGACTTGCTCTAGTTGTTAATTTTTATATGCAAGGACCAGTAACAAAAAAAGAAATCTTTATGCACCTTTATGGAATTCGAGCATCTATTGAAATAGAACCAAACTTCATCCTTCAAGTTACAGGGAAAAAAATTGTTTCTTGTCACTTCCTGCAATTAAGCACTTTTCTGTGTTTCCAGGTCTTTGCCATTCACTTTCTCTGTAATGCCCATAACATCCTTCCTAGACACTATCCACAAAGAAGGTTCTGAAAAACATCAGTGTCCACACTCGGACTGGCTCCATGTTGGAGGGTGTGTTTAATAATGATGCTCAGCAGTAGACTTGTAGCCAGAAACATATGATGATTTCATGGAATGGGCTCATAAGTAATTCAAGTACTACATGTGACTAGACAGGATTTTATTGTAATAGCAATAATCTTATACTACTGGAATGCTAACTCTAATCATTGGAGAGATATAGGTGTTGTGACCTCTGAGTTCACTTGATGGAATAGTTCATATTTGCTATAGAAATGACCAAGGGGAGGGGCAGGAGAACGAGAGATAATGGAAAGCTAGAGGAGGAAGATTTTAATGGCCCCCATCTGTGTATGGTTAGGATAACACATCTGTTGCTGAGCTGAGAACTCTGCATAATACACTGAAGCATTTAATAGAAGTCAAGGATCTTGTGAGATGCGGTTTGTCTTATTCCGTATCTCATATGTGAGACCACTGAAATTAAGATTTTCTGAGACTTTTGTAGCCAGACACAGTGTAGGATACAATAGGTGGAGGGGCATTGGGCTGAGTGCCAGATTTATACTCAAAACTGTGTGACTGAAAAGTATTACTAGAATGTTAGTTAGATGGAGCTTCTTTTGGATAAGCACCATCATATTGTTTTCAAATGTCAGTTTCAATTTATATCACTCTTATAAGTGAAATATCTTGATTGAGTAAATATATTAACAATAGCTTAAAGAGAACATAAATGTTATTTAACACTGCACTTTGTAAGGAGTCCTCTATAAACCAAAAGTTACTCCCCATGTCCTTCCCTAATCCCACTTAAATTCATACACTTTTTAAATATACATAGTAATGCTCATGTATATATGCACTTTGGGCTGACAACTTGGAATTAAATACCTTGTTTCTGCCCTCATCCTTGGAAAAGACCAATTCTTTCTCAGCAGTCAATTATTGTCTGTAGGTCTTTGTCTAATAGTGAGGCTTTGAGGCATGTCAACTACTGTATTTATTATGCAGGTCTTGTTTAGGCAACTGTTTTAGTCAGGGTTTTACTTCTGTGAACAAACACCATGACCAAGGCAACTCTTAAAAGGACAGCATTTAGTTGCTGCTGGCTTACAGCTTCAGAGGTTTAGTCCGTTATCATCAAGGCCAGAGCATGGAAGTGTCCAGACAGACATGGTGCAGGAGTAGCTGAGAGTTCTACATCTTCATCTGAAGGCCAATTGGAGACTTGTTTCCGGGAAGCTAAGATGAGGCTCCTAAAGCCCACACCCAGAGTGACAGTTCTAAAAGTCCATTCCTACTCAAACAGGGACAAACCTATTTCAACAGGGCCATATCTTCTAATAGTGCCATTCCCTGAGCTAACCATATACAAACTAGCATAACAACCATTAGTTGAGATGGTTGCTTGCATGGGTGTAGCTTGCAGGTCTGCAGAAAAGAAGTATAAATTATGTAAATACAGTACTCATATTTTCAAAAATTAAAACAAAATAAAAGAGTAATAACAAATTGAGTTGAGGGAGTTTGAGTAAAGGGAGTTTGAGAATGGATTATTTAATTTTTCATTTCTCTTACATTGTTTCTCTAAGTGAGAATTGAAAAAGGAGTAACTTGCTACCTTTCAAATCACCTAAAACAATCGTGTGTGGTTAGACACATGTCTCTTATATTGATGTGCTTTTTAGATGATAATTTATGTTGGAGGGGAAAAAAGTTCAACTATTTTACAAACTCCCAAAGTTTTGAAGTAGTTCTGAGTTTCTGAACTAATTAACTTAGTACTGTGTCAAGTACTGAAATTATTTCAAGTGTATTCTTTAAACATATATAGAGTAACATATAGAGAGAGGTAAATCAAAGGGAGGTGTACCGATGAGATGGTCTGTTAGGTATGAGCCAGCTGTCAACAGTTGACCTACTGTTTTAGAGCTAGCACTCTACAGAGGTTGAGTATAAAAATTTGGTGCAAATATGGAGTTCCAGATACTAACAGGATCAACTTAATCAACTAACTTAAGCTGCAGAGGGGAAACTGGAAAAGGGGATGAATTTGAAATGTAATAAAATAAAATACCTAATAAAAAATCACAATTTACAGAAGCTTTTAAAAAAGAAAAAAGAAAAAAGAAATAAACATATAATTATGCTTCCATCTGTACAGATATTTAAATAAAGATAGCAAGTATGGTTTAATAAGTTAGATAGTACATGTTAAGTGGCAAAATGGGGCAGGAGTATTATTTATCACTATTTATAGACTGGAAGTGCAAACTTTTCAAATGAATGCTCATCTTTATCTACAAAATTAAGGTATGACATGACAAGTGAGGACACCCATTTCTTGAGTTTCTTTAGTATGATTTCTATCAGAAAGGTCAGTGTATGTAAATGAGTTATTTGGATCATACAGAAAAGTACAGGATACATTTTAAGACTGAATTTGGAGTCTTCAGAGTTACTTAATTCTTTTAGCATACCCTGTTAGTTTTTATACTGGTTTCTAGTGTATATCTTCATGCATAGACATTGCAATAACATTTTGGCTAGGGTGATCATTACGGTGTCTTTGATCAAAATTTGATACTTGTATATTTAAATCTTTGTTCTAAGTCCTGGAATTGACTCAACTAATAAGAACAAGAAATTCATTTTAATAATCTTAACAAATCTCTGTAAAGTATTTCATCTTTAATAGGATTATAACAAAGAACTGCATCATAAACAGATATATTCATAACAATTTCCTAACTCTGATTAAATTATGTACATTCAACAGGTATTTATTCACTCAGTTATACATGCTTTCTTATGCAGTGCTATGGTCTTTAATCTGAGGGATAAACAATGTATTAGAGAATTATTAAATATATAGTTTATAGATATGATGGCTAATATATATTTTACAATGGAAATAATAGCCTGGAGTACCCTACTCAATGATTTAAAAATTAACATTGTTATGGTGTTCTTGGTTTCTGTTCTAAAAATATGTATTAATTCATTTAATCCTTTCAGTAATGTATAGATAACTAATGTAGTTTCATTCATGTTGTAGATGATGGCATTGAGATGTATAGACCTACAAACTCCATCTGTCCTGGAACTCATTAGAACAGGCGGGACTTGAACTCACAGAGATCAGCCTGCCTCTGCCCCAGTACTGGGATTAAAGGTGTGCACCAACATACCTGGTTATATGTGATTTTCTTATGACTAAATAATATATGTTATATTAATAGTAATATATAATACATTATCAACATTATCTGCACATATGTATATGGGTGTGTATATACACATATATATAGTTATATATATATAACTATAAACTATATATATATATGTATATATAAACTATATATATAAACTATATATCAATCACTATATAGTAAAGGAAAAACTTCCCTGGCTGTCCTGGAACTCACTTTGTAGACCAAGCTGGCCTCGAACTCAGAAATTCACCTGCCTCTGCCTGTCAAGTACTGGTATTAAAGGCGTGCACCACCAATGCCCGGTTCATAACGTTTAATTTTAATGTGACAAAATCTATATGGCATAAATACCATCCATATGCTCATTTAAAAATGAGAACACTATTATTAAGAGTATTTAAGTAGCTGGTCTTACAAAATCTATCTTTACAGAGTTATGCCTGAGTTACAAACCCAGTTTTCTGATGTAGTAGTAATTATTTTGACTCTGTATGTAAATATCATCAGATATCTGTAAAAAGTTACAACTCACACTTTCCAGAGAGAAATCTGGATTTGCTTATTGAAAATTATGTCATCTAATAATTATTAGATTAGAATTGAAATGCTTTAGATACTTACATTCTATATTGCCACAAGTTAATAGAAAATTACACTCGTGGTCAGAATTGAAAATTACACCTTGCAGTGTGATATGTGTTTTTTAAGCAAGTAAGTCTCACTTTGAAAAGTGCCTACTGAAGAGCTTGGCATCAGCAAAATAAGGTAAATATACATGATTCATTAGGAAAGATCATAACACTCATTTGGATTAAAAATAAACCATCAACAAGAGATGAAGTCAGTGTGATGAAGGAAGTTATTTTCTACACTAGAGTGAGAAGATAAATTTATTTAAGGAGCTTGCTGAGTTGGTAGGTAAAGCTCATCTTATTTTCCACATTCTGCTTAATGGTGATTAATGAATAGGACTTGAACTTGGAAATATTTTATTCAAAAACCAATTAAAGTGCTAATGTTTATTAATTACTATCAAAAATGTTATGCAAATTACACACAGAAAGTTAGAACTTTGCTAATTGTAACTATTCAACACTGTGTGGACATGGGTACACAATTGCACAGTGGTGTATGTGTGTGTACACTCATACAGGTGCATATTAAAAAGAACTCCTCACAAGGAGTTTTTCCACTTTAAAAGGAACTCTTGTAGAGTATTTAAGAGGTTTATATACTAATATTGTCCACAATCTCATCTAATTTTCTGCTGTTTTCTTAGCCATAAAATGTTTAGATATTATAATATCAATTGTCTCTTTAGTTTTGAAATTGTTTGACCTCAGATTTCGGCAGTTATTCTTATTTTACTTCCCTCTAATAATAACCTTGTTAAACAGCTTGGAGGAATTTTCCAAGATAACTTCTTATTCTTTATAGATCTCATGTTTCAAGTATTTGAATTCTCTGTTGACTGATGGCCTGTCCTGGGGCAGACTGAGAAGTGGGTATTTCCAGTTACTCATGTTTACAATTGTAGTGAACTCTACTGTGGGCAAATGATTGCTCTATCAGAGATTGGGAAAGTGAGGCTAGGATGGTTTCCTCAAGCCCATGCCCATAGCATAAAAAACACAATACATGAAATTTATTCGCTAGTGTTTACTTGAAAGTCAAAATGTACTGCATTCTGTTGTTATTTTTATATCTAAGATACTAATCTAGCTCATTTGTATACTAAATTGTCTGGATGTCTTGGATAATTTTGTTATTTACATGTTCATTTATATTTATGAAAATTATATGGTGAATCTATCAAAATAGCATTTCCCAAACATAATTAACATTTTCCCCAAGGGAAAACAAATACTATTTATTGAAGTTCTTATTCTGACACTTCTAGCCTTGAATTTAATGCTTTCCAGGTTTTAAATAAAATTCCATCATTGAACCTGGAATAATACTTAACAAAGTTATCTAACACTGCTTTTGTTTGCACTTGATCATTATTGGTGCTATTATAAGGACTTCTCATGGTGTTTAAAGTTAACTGGTTTTGTACTCATAGATCTATCATGTCTCCCCTATTTAAAAAATTATAGTAGCAAAATTCTACCATGTTTACTAAGAATAAAAACCTTTAGCAAAATGGGAAACACAATTGTCAAAAAGAAGAAAGTGGTCATGCCTGAGAGTACCTATTAGTCCATCATGAACTACACTGTATATTAATATGTGGTGTCCATGATGGTTTGGGAACATTCAAATGTACTGAATGTACTAAAATTCCATTCATTAAACACCATTAATTAAACACCATTATGTTTGATTAACTACTTTCTGCTCTAGTTAAGGATTATGAGGGTGCAAAAGAGAGTTTGCATGCCTGCAGATGACTTAGTTCATTCACTAAATACTGGCATGTCACCTTTCAAATAGGAATGCCTTGAGGCTATATGGTTAGGGGACCATAGCATGTACAGAGTGCTTTAAACATTATTTAATATCCTAGCTATTATTAATGTAAACTTTGTTTCCCCATTTCCATTCAATGTTCTTATTTTTCAGTAAGTAATTTGAAAAATGACTTGGTTGTGGTTTTGGCAAAACTAATTAACCTATTGGATTTGGCAAAACAATTTACGCCTATAGATTTTGCTTAAGTTGCTTAAATATCTTACTATTTGGACCCATTTAGGTTATCTTAATTATATCTCCTGACAGCTGTCCCACTGGGCTCTTTGGAAGTAATGGCTTAGTGGTTTTATCCCTAGCACTTTCTTCAAGAGATCTCTTACATGAAGCTTTTATACCACTGTACTGAGCAAAATTGTTCTTTACAAATCCTACAAAATAAAAGCATAATATAAACTGTGTGTGTGTGTGTGTGTGTGTGTGTGTGTGCGTGTGTGTGTGTCCGTCTGTCTGTCTGTCTGTACCTCTATCTGCTTTCCTCTCCATTTCTAGTTTCTCTTGGGGCTTTAGTTTTAATGTATCTCTAGATAACAAATATTGGGAATGCTTCCAGCCACCAGAACAGATCATTAACATCACATTACAACTAGATTTTCAATCTGTTCTCTCCCTCTCAAGCCCGTTTATATGTCTAGAGATACAATTATTTAAAAATAAAAACAGATAAGGCATCATTACTGTGATTCTACCTCATTGAGCTCTCTGCAGCAAGGCCAAAGTAGATTTTGAGTATAAGAAAATAGTGCAACTAGTGAACCCAGATGTTAGGCAGTCTCCTTTCTGACCCTTTCAGTGAAGTAAGATTGTGAACCTAGTCACAAGTCACAGCCTAGTGTCATAATAAAAACTGCTCGTACTTAAGATCAGAACTGCCAAGGGAAATCTCTTGAGGGATAGCCTAGAATAGAAGAGCAGGAGCTTGTCACACTCATATCTAATTTGCTTCTGAGTCAGGAATATCAACACAACTAGGACCACTCAGAAAGTCAGAGGTCATTTGCTCCCTACTCTGAAGGGCTAGACTGATAAGAACAAGCTCTTACTTTCAGTTGATGTTTGCTTTGTAGGAATACATCCTGAGGCTGTGATGTGGCATTTTTAAATTAGAAAAAAATATTGAAAACTAGACTTAATATGAATCTCAGGACACTTAAACTTTGTCAAATGATTTACGTACTTGAAATGTATATTTTGTGTCTAATAAAACTTTGACAACATTTTCAGCTAAAGAGCTACTGAAATGAAATTGAAGCCTTGGTTTTGGAGCACTTGCTCAGATTTATTTATTTGACAAGGTTTTTATTTAGGTTTAAAATAATGCTAGAGATATAATACCTACTCTCATATTTTACAGGTATACAGATAATGTTTTATATCTTCTACTGAAATGATTGCTCTATAGACACTATTGCAGAGACTCCATTGTGAGCCGGAATCATGTAGATATCTATCCCCACTGGGCGAAAACCTCACTGTTTTCTAATGCCGTGGCAATATGCCAAAGCTACCTGTTGTAGAAGTTAGAGCCTGGTTCTTCCTCCCAGCCCTATGCTCCCAGAAATAAGATTCAGATTCAAAATAGATTTACAAACAACTTGGCCAAATAGGTAGGCTCTATTCTTACTAGCATCACAATTTAAATTAACCTATTTATTTTAACCTACATTCTGACATGTGGTGGTTACTTGTGCTCAGGTACCATGTGTCCATCTTCTCACATCTTCCTGGGCTCATCTTCCCACCCCTGGCTGTCCCATTTTCTATTTCCTGCCTAAGCTATAGGCTATATGCATTTTAAATGACATGTGCCACATTTGTACAGCCATAAGGTATTCTTGCTACAATTCACCTTTTTAGTTTTCAGTAAAATGCTTCTTTTCTTTCAAATAGAAATTGAATACAATAACAATTATGAAAACTATTAGGTAGGATTTACATTCATAATCTTCCGCTCACTTATATTTGGCAACTTAGATAAAGTATTAATTTACCATTCTGCTATGTATCTGGCTACCTGTGCTTAGGTATTTTATGTCTGTCTCCTCATATCTTCCTGGGTGGATCTTTCCAAGCCTGGCTCTATTCCGGAATTCTTTTTCTCCCAGATGTCCTATCTTCTACTTCCTGCCTAAACCATAGGCCAACAGATTTATTATTGGCAGGTGCCACATCTGTAAGATATTCTCTCTAAAAACCTGTCTACAACAAAATATCTCACCTCTTTTTCTCTAATTGGTACCAATAGGATAATAATCTTCCTTGAATGAGTTCTTTATATCTTTTTCTATTACTCTATTATATGTTACTGCAAACAAGCATGAATCAAAAGGAGATACAGAGACAATCTGTCTGTATCTCTATGATAGCTATAAATCATAATATTCAGATTTTTTTGCCTCATCCTCAGACTAAACCATGCTATCTATATAATCAAACCTGAAACCCTGAGCCAAGAATAATGAACAATGGTTGTCCCAGAACTTTCGGAAATCTAATCCTTTCTTCAAATAAATATTTTACAGGATCTACATATGTGAAAGGACAAGGAAAACCTCTCTGTTTGAAATGATCCCTCCAGCTCTCCATCCTTTTCTCCCACCTCTATTTTTCTTCCATATTTTAATAAAATTTAGCAAATTCAGAGTCCAAGAATCTAACAATGCAGAAGTCAGTCTCTACCTAGAACATAATATGATGACATACTTGAAATACTAAACCCAGAATTTAGAAATTCACATACGTGTATGCTTATGTGCTTTATCAAAGAATGGATGTTTCTGTGCTTCACCAAATGGTATATGATTATATACCATGCTTTTATACCTGACCATCTTCCCCTTTTCCCCTCCACTTGCCTCTTCCACTCATGTCCCTCGCTCCCTTTCCCTTCTGTGATTGCTTTCTTCTCCCTCCCAAGTGGGATTGAAGCATCCTCAGTTGGGCTCTTTGGCTTGTAAACCTTGAGTTCTGTGGAATGTATCCTGAGAATTCTGTACATCTTTTTTAGCTAATATCCAAATATTAGTGAGTACATACCATGCATGTCCCTTGGGTCTGAATTACTTCACTCATGATGATATTTTCTAGTTCCATACATTTGCCTGCAAAACTAATGATGTCCTTCTTAATAGCTGAAAATTAAGTATTCGTTGTGTAAATGAATCACATTTTTTGTGTCCATTCTTCCATTGTGCAACATAAGAGTTGTTCCCAGCTTCTGGCCATCACAGATGAGGCCACTATGAACATAGTGGAGCATGTGCCCCTATTGCATGGTAGGGCATCTTTGGGTATAGCTAGGTCTTCAGGTAGATCTATTTCCAATTTTCTTAGGAACACCCAGATTGATTTTCAGAGTGTTTGTACCAGGTGGCAATCCCAGCAAGGAATGGAGGAGTGTTCTTCTTTCTCCACATCCTCTCCAACATGTGCTGTCACCTGAGTTTTTGATCTTAGACATTCTGAGTGGTATAAGGTGGAATCTCAGTGTCGTTTTGATTTGCATTTCCCTGATCACTAAGGAATTTGAACATTTTTTAAAGTGCTTCTCAGCCATTTGAGATTCCTCTGTTGTGAATTCTCTGTTTATTACTATTCCCCATTGTTTTTGATTGGGTTGTTGATTTTTTGGAGGTTAATTTTTTGAGTTTTTTATATATTTTGTATATTAGCCCCTTATTGCATGTGGGGTTAGTATAGTTTTTTTTTTTCCCAATTGGTACGCTGCGGAAATGACCTATTGACTATGTCCTCTGCCTTACAGAGTTTTCAACCTGGTGGTCACTACTGACATTATATTCTCTTTCTGCACTATTTGACTCTATAGAATGACTACCATTTTTTTCATATCTCATCCTCCATTCTATGTGCTTTTCCAAAACTGCCCTGTCCCTAAGAGAACCTTCCAATTATATTATTGCCTTTTCTTTATCCATTCAGTTAAATAAAACCTTATTTTCTTTGACAACAGGATAATTCACTGTTCAGTTTTATATAATGAATACAGCAACATGTCCAGAAAGAAGTTATTAAATTTGAATCACAGACATATCATGAAAGACTTAAATCTAATTTACAGCACAATTACAGAAAAAAATCACAGTTATATCATCTTTCCAGTTCTACAAGAATGTGTTTCTAAGTTCAATGTTATTTATTTTCATGGTTTGCTTGGTTAATGTAGTTCAGACACATGTCCAAACAAAAATGAAACAAGCCTAATAATGTATTTATAGTGTGAACTGACAAGATTAGATTGTGGAAGAATGGATAATAAAAATATTTACTTCCTTTGCACCTTTTAAAAAATATAAGTAAAGCTTCTATTTCATGATTTCTAGAGTTGTCTGAAATGTTTCTGCTCAGTTAACTTATCATTCTTTTCAAAGCCATGATGTTAAACAGAAATGGCATTAAGGTAGAAAATAAATGCAGTACACAGTTTCTTATCTTGGAGATGGTAGATAACATGGTGCATCCAGTTTCTTTGTTATTAACTGAGCAATAGTGATTTAAGCATGGATGTGTTTTTTAAAAGGCTAGAAAACTCTTCACATGCACAAGAGAAACAAAATTGGAATTCAGACATGTGGAAATGTGTAAGTCAGAACAAGATCTTGAGTCAAATCAAAAGAGAAAGAAGAATTGTTCAGACTAATCAAGAGATGGACATTTTTAAGAATCAAGAGTAAAGAATTTAGACACAGAGGGAATCAACACTTGGGTTTTCAGATAAGGCTGAGTTGTGTATGAAAATTGAACAGTATTACTGAAAAATCCCACTCAGTGTCCCAACTTCACCATGGCCATGGGGAGTTTACTCATATTTACTTTGGAAGAGTCAAGAACTACAGAGAGACCAAGAGAACAAGAGAGAGAATATATGATTCCTTCTAATATGTATGTGTATGTATATGTATATTAAATGTAGAAAGAGAATATTAAGATATCAAATTGGTGGTTGAAATCATGTGGTTATACATTTTATGGTTTCACCTATTTTACTCACTGTCATCAGAGATGCTCTAGAAGCCCTGAGAAGAGCTGGATATGAAAGCCAAGCATGTCTAGTAAAATCAGGCTCTTTCTGACACATAAGGTTTTTTTGGGGGGATTGGGGGGCTTCAAGACAGGATTTCTATGTATAGCCCTGGCTGTCCTAGAACTTACTCTGTAGACTAGGCTGACCTCAAACTAAGAAATCCACCTGCCTCTGCCTCCCAAGTGCTAGGATTAAAGGTGTGTGCCACCACTGCCTGGAGATATGTAAGTTTTTAAGTTTTCTGGTAAGAACAATGTGCCACAGTAAGAGGCGAACCTCTGCTTAGGTCCTAAATTAATGCACTTGTTTGAAATGTGTTGTTCTTACCTTTACTGATTTAATGAATCACATATAGAAACTATTTATGATTCTAATTTTTTATTAACATGTTATGGGTTTTCTTGAGAAATGTGTGATTAATTCTCTCTAGACCTGCAGTGGTTATCAACATTCTTAATGGTGTGACCCTTTAATACAGTTTCTCACATTATGGTGACCCTCAAACACAAAATTATTTTGTTGCTACTTCATAACTCTAATTTTGCTATTAGTATGAATTGTAAAGTAGGTGTCTGATATGCAAAACAAAGGGGTCATGATCCATAAGTTGAGAACCTCTATTGTAGAGATCATGAATAACATCCCAAACAACTTTCCTCTGAAATCTTACATTCCTGAGATTTCATCAACTTGTCACACACAAATATTTCTACACTGTTAGATAGACATGCTTTGAAAAATATTATCTAGTAAATTATTATCTGCATTTAAGACTAAGATTATTCAAAAACATTATGTTCTTCATGTGGCCTTGCTTTGTTTTAAATGTATTTAATTTCTCTGATAATTATTTAGTTGTATGTTTAAAATTTATTATTTCTACAAATCTATGAGAAAATATCTGAGTACTATAGTAGGAAATTTTCAACAGAAATCATAGTTAAGAAATAAAATAAAATAACAAAGATGTTATAAATAAATGTCACTCTAAAGATATGGGCACATACCTTCTTTAACTGTACTTCCAGCATAAGAATTAGTCATTATGTATCACAGTCTGAAATATTTAATATTGTGTAAATATATTATCACTTATGGAAGAAATGTGGTAGTAAAATTACCTTATTTACTAGGAGCAGGAAAAAAAATTTAAATATTACTTTAGTTCAGCAATCATTATGTTTTTTTTTTTTGGTACAGAGCTGTGAATATCTGTGCTGTTTTTATGAAACATTAAGAAGATATTTCAATATATACATTTAACTGTTTAGATTATGAGACATATCTATTGTAGAAACAATAGAAAATAATCTGTAAAATAAAAGGTGTGTGTGTGTGTGTGTGTGTGTGTGTGTGTAATACCATGTATTTTGGCTGTCACAGGGCAACTTGGAGGATTTAGTTCTCTCCTACTTCCACCATTTAGGTTTCAGGAATGGAACCTCTTCCCTCAGGCTGTGGCAAGTGCTTCTTTGTTAAGTGTAGCATTTAAATATTATGTTTCCTAAAAAGGACAAAAAAAAAAAAGAGCAAGAAAAAAATTAAAATTCTACTTCAGGTTCATAACTTCCACTGAGATCTGTCAAAGCATCTTATAAGAATTAATTATTTAAGCTTCACTGCACCTCAGTAAAATAGAAAACACTTTAGATTTAAATGGCTGTGTTTGTCATTTTATAAACATAGACGTGGACTGCATTATAACTAGCAATGCAAAAAGCTTCCTTTGTTGAACAAAATAGTTGTATGTAAATTTAAAATATATTCATATAACATATTAAAAATATATCCATAATAGAAAGTACAGTGAGAAAGGCATGTAAAATACAAAAGAAGCAATTTTGTAAAGTGTCCTGTGATTAAACTGCTTTAAGTAATTTCGGATGCTAGATATCATGAGGTTTTCAGGGAATAATCAGATGTTGTATAAAATAGTAATCATCTGATTAAAAGCCAGAAAAATTAACATTCTGGAAAAATGCCTTTAAAAAAGAAAAGAAAAAAACAACAAGACTAGGAACACTTTGTAATCCCAACTCAGTGATAGCTGACAGTCACAGTATGATGGTGCTCCAGCAAAACTCTCCAGCAATAACATCCCTCTCACATAGTAGTGTGTTCATCAAAGCTAACTAATGTCAGCAGAGGAAAGGATTCTGGTCTAAGCAAAACAACAATAAAAGTCACATTAGAAGAGTCAGGAAATAAAGACTTGCCAACTCTAAGCATGTAGAATGCAGACAGATATACTCTGCATAGTGAATAGAGAGAATTAAGGAAAAACCTTTATATTTTGAGCCTAGAACCAGCCATGAAGTGTTACAGCATGGTACTAGAAAGAGACCCTAAGGCCTTAACATGTGCCCAATGTCAATGCAGCAGGAATCTGAAAGTTTTAGTCTAATATCAAGGATCACCCTTCAATATATAAATCCCTGCTCTGAAAACACACACACACATACACACAAACACACACACACACACACATGCATACAGAGGGGGAGAACACATACATATGGATAGGATTTTCTGTAAAAACTAGTCCTAGTTGATACGACTCAATGCCAAAGAATACACAATAGTCTCTTTCCCTGACCATTGCTTGTGGAAGAAACTTCTTGGCACACACTGTTGCCCAAGGATCCAAGACAAAAATAAAAAAAGAAAAGAAAAGAAAAGAAAGGAAGGAAGGAAGGAAGAAAGAAAGAAAGAAAGAAAGAAAGAAAGAAAGAAAGAAAGAAAGAAAGAAAGAAAGTAAACACTGAAGGCAAAACAATAAAACATCCTCAGAAGACTGGAATCCTATATACACAAAAATACACAGACCATGTAGAAATGAAGGAGAGATAAAGAAATCCCTCAGCAGAAGTTGAGAGAATTTTCCATCACTGTCAGAAAGGTGAATGAAAAGTCTTCAAATTCCAAATGAAAGATGTTAAAGAGTAAGAATAAAATACCAAAATATACATCACTATAAACACAGTGCAACACCCTCACTAGGTTTTGTATGGAGACTATCAAAGCAAATAAAAAGTAATTTCAGTTTTTAATATGTAAAAAAAATAGTTAACATCGAAAGACCTAAAAAAGAACATCAAAATTTTCAAGACTTGTGTACAATAAAACAACTGAAAATTTTTCATTAGTGTTCTTCTCTGTATTTTCTAAGATTTTATTTTATGATAAAGTTCCAGTCATTTCAAAACAAATTTATGATGATTTTTAGAAATGTAATTTATAACCTTTCTGATAGCCAGAAATTTAAATGTAAGTAACTTGTAATGGGTGGAGTAAGAGGGACCTGAAAAAATGGCCCAATGGTTAATAGCACTTGCTGTACTGTCAAAGGACCTGGGTTCCATTCCAGCATTACATCACATGTAGCTCCTCACAACCACATATAAACAAAAATATCTTATAAAAGAAAAACACAACCAATGAACAAGGCATAAGAATATATATCAGCCATATATATCAGCCTCGGGGACCACTTAGACAACTGAAAAAGACGACTGTAATAGGAGAAAGAAGAAAAGAAAAAAAAATAGTACATAAGTTACAAAATGCTAACTAGAATATCTTCCTTCTTGATGATTCATTTAAGTAAACTGAATAAATTTCCTAATTAAAGGACAGACTATAGTTGAGTAGATTTAGAACGAAAAAATTGTAGAACTGTGTAGAACATACATAGGCTATGCAGAACAGATTAGACTGGAACTTACAGAGACCTGCCTGCTTCTGCCTCCCCAGTGCTGGAATTAAAGGAGTCCTTGTACCACCAAAACTGGGAAAGGGTGGTGCAGGGAGGTGATGGGAGGAGATGGTCACATGATTTCCTAGAAGCCATTTTTCTGGCCGGGAAACAACAAAATCCTAACTGGCTTTGTTATGACATGGGATTTGTCTCTATGGAGTTGATTAATCCCAAGCCTGATTTGGGTAGTGAGTGGTACCACTCCTACTGTGCTTTCTAAGAGCTTTGCTGCATATGAGCAGAGCTCTTCTGTTCCTTACCTGACTTGAGAATCCACACAACACCACATCTGATTTGACTCTGTTACTTTTGATTTCAAGACTCTTGCTTCTGAAACACTACAATAGTTTCATTTTCTCTTTAACTGCATTTGAAGGAAACAATTTTATTTTTTCCATCTCGTTCCTAGACGTGAAGGAAGTCTGTTGTAAGGAGCTAATATGTATGAAGGCCATTAGAAAATGATAATAGGATCAATTTAACAAGATAAAATAATTGAACCACCCAGATTTATAAGGTAAATATAACTTAAAGGGAATTGCATATTTCAATACATTAAGAACTCGAACACTCAGCTTTTGCAATAGTATAACATTCAGATCAAAATGCCCTTTTACATATGTGGTGTGCCACACATTCCCTAGAGACAAAATACACATACATCTATTCATCCCAGATAGGAAGCCCTAAAATATCCCCTTGGTTTACTTTCTCTTTGCATATTACATTTTCATAAATTTCCCTTTCAGGTGGAAGACCTTAGAGAAAACTGCTTACAACAACATATGAACTCACAGAGATGGAGACATCATGCATAAGACTTGTATAAATTTCAGCTACACAAAATATGTCCTACATCTACATTAGGAGGTATTGGTACTATATATCTATTAGAATAGGGATAATCAGTTTTCTTTAATAATATGACTCCTGGGAGACTGATCACATACTAATAAAAACATTTTCTGTAAACCCAGGTCCTCTGCAAGAGCTGAGTATTCTCTGAACTACTGAGCTACCTCTCTAGCACGTATGAGCTATGTTCTGTAAGACTGCTGCATTTCAAATGCATTTTAAACTGTCTGTACAAGTTATCATATTAAAACCTGTGCTTCTGTCTTGATGAGATAAAAGGTTAATCTTTTTCTGAAAGCTATCTAATTTCAGTTCATTTATAGCCATTGAGCATTTCACAATTTGAAAATCAACCTTCAAAAATTGCCTGCAAAGATTATGATACATTTAAAAGTTATCTACAGTGCTATTAACATGCACTAACACATTTGTTCAACCAACATGGATTACAGGTTAGTAAAGAAATTCCACTTGATTAGTACTTTGTAAACTGTGCTGAGTTTGTCCTCAAGACGAGTATGTCAGTTTTTAGTGTTATTTGGTGAGTGCTGACTTCTGCTGGCATCTAGTGTGTACACTGCATACTGTGTACTTCACTAAGGAATGTCACTATGCATCCTGCAATACACAGGGCAAGATCTCAAGTACATATTATGTAACAGAATTAAGACCAAGTTTGAGAATTACTGCACAATTAATGATACGGAAGCAAACTCATATACTAAAATTTAAGTTCAAACTCTCAAATTTTTAGTATTATCTAAAAACTGGTACTTATATTATCAACCTGCATTTAACAATGCTGTGCTCAACTTCACGGTTTAGTAACTTTAATTACCTTGGATATAGCATCTAAACTTATTTTAAAAGAAAATTTCTATTAATAGTCTCATTAATATTTAACAATTTAAAAGTCTTTTTGATCATAGAAAGAGGTTTAAGGCTATCACAATTTTAAGATAATTAAAAAATTAGCTCTATTAAGTTGTTAAAATATTTCAGTGCTGAACATTTTAATGGCTTTATGGGTTCTGTTATGATTACTTATATATGTGATATGTTATTAATAGTAGAAGTAATCAAAGATCACCTGCCTTTCCCTCCACTAACTTCTAGAATAAAATTTCACTAATTAGCTAGTTTGAATACATGGATGATAGTTTCTTTTCGTTCTAAGGGATGAGGATTACAAAACCATGGTGCTGACAAACTGGTTTCTATTGAGGCTCCAATAACAAGTCTGTAAAAAGTGGTACCTCACAGCATCTTTATATGGTAAGAGAATTATGACAGAACTCTAGTTTCTACAATAGAGCCACCAATCCATATTTGATGGGTGCTTGAAATTTTTCCTCCGAATAATGCAAGTTCTTAATACTATCTTTAGGGATTAGATTTGTAATGTATAACTCAGAATGTACTTATAAATATTAATCTCTTCATAGCAATATCAAGAAAACCAATCATTGTTCCTATTATCAGCATAGTCAAGAACAGGAAGGACAAAGAAGATGACCTTCAAAATGAAAATATCACCATATCTATGTGATATTAAGTAACACAGCTTTCATGTGGTCATATTAATCCACTGTCAGTAACAGATGATCTCTGTCTCAAGCACTACAAATGCCTCATCCACTCTTTCTTGATCTGTGATATATAAGTATGATTTTAAAATGTAAAGAGTTTCCTAGATAAATACTTGAATCTAGTACAATACAGTCATTGCTTTATATCCATAGAATCAATATGAGTTAAAATTACAAGGTCTGTCAATCAATATCTGCTATGCTCTTTATTTTTAATTGTCAAAATTTATAAAAGCTAAAATACTATTCTGGAATTTTCTTCTCATATTAAAAAAAAAAATCTAACTTCCTTGGAATTACCTGAAATCTCTAAGTTCTACATCCAACAGTCACGCAAATGTGGCATTGACTCAGATTTCTGATTTTAGAAAACAGTCCTCTCTTCTCTCTTGAAATGCCCCAACTTCAGATGGCACAATTTGTTTTTGTTTTTTTTTTATTGAATATTGCCTTTATTTACATATCAAATGATATATCCTCTCCTGGTTCCACTCTGAAAAAATATCAAAAACAAAAACAAAACAAAACAAACAAAAAAACTAACCCTATCTCCTCCCCCCTTCCCTTGCGCACAACCCACTCTCTCCCACTTCCTGGTCCTGGCATTCCCCTGCACTGGGGCATAAACCTCCACAGGACCAAGGGCCTCGCCTACCATTGATGATTGACTAGGCCATCCTCTACTATACATATACTGCTGGAGCCATGAGTCTTACCATGTGTGCTCTTTGGCTGATGGTTTAGTCCCTGGGAGCTCTGAGCATACTAGTTAGTTCATATTGTTGTTCCTCCTACGGGGCTGCAAACCCTTCAGCTCCTTGGGTCCTTTCTCTATCTCCATCATTGGGGACCCTATGCTCAGTCCAATTGATGGCTGTGAGCCTCTACTTCTGTATTAGTCAGGCAGTGTTAGAGTCTCTCAGGAGACAGCTGTATCAGGCTCCTTTCTGCCAGCACTTGTTGGCATCCACAATAGTGTCTGGGTTTGGTGACTGAATATGGAAAGGATTCCTTGGTGGAGCACTCTCTGGATTATCCTTCTTTCAGTCTCTGCTCCATAGTTTGTCTCTGAGACTCCTTCGATGTGTATTTTGTTTCCCCTTCTAGGAAGGAATGAAACATCCAAACTTTGTTCTTCCTTCTTGAGTTTCTTGTGGTTTGTGGATTGTATTTTGGGTATTCTGAGCTTCTGGGTTAATATCCACTTGTCAGAGAGTGTACGCCATGTGTGCTCTTTTGTGATTAGGTCATCTCACTCAGGATGGCATTCTCCAGATCCATCCATTTCCCTAGAAATTTCAAAAATTCATTGTTTTTAATAGCTGAGTAGAACTCCATTCTGTAGATGTACCACTATTTCTGTATCCATTGCTCTGTTGAGGGACATTTGGGTTGTTCCCAGTTTCTGGCTATTATAAGTAAGGCTGCTATGAACATAGTGGAGCATGTGTCGTTATTACATGTTGGAGCATCTTCTGGGTATATGCCCAGGAATGGTATAGCTGGGTCCTCTGGTAATATTATGTACAAGTACCTGAGGAACCTCCAAACTGATTTCCAGAAAGGTTGTACCACCTTGCAATACCACCAGCAATGAAGGAGTGTTCCTCTTTCTCCACAACCTTGCCAGCATCTACTGTCACCTGAGATTTTGATCTTACCCATTCTGACTGGTATGAGGTGCAATCTCAAGGTTATTTTAATTTTCATACTCCTGATTACTAAGGATGTTGAACATTTCTTTAGGTACTTCTTAGCCATTTGGTATTCCTCAGTTGAGAATTCTTTGTTTAGCTCTGTACCTCATTTTTTAAACAGGGCTTTTTGATTCTCTGGAGCCTAACTTCTTGAGTTGTATGTACATATTGAATATTAGCCTTCTATCAGATATAGGATTGGTAAAGAACTTTTCCCAATCTGTTGGTTGCCATTTTGTCCTATTAACAGTGTCCTTTGCCTTACAGAAGCTTTGTAATTTTATGAGGTCCCATTTGTCAATCCTTGATCTTAGAGTATAAGCTATTGGTGTTCTTTTCAGGAAATTTTCTCCTGTGCCTATGTGCTTCAGGCTCCTCCCCACTTTATTTTCTATTAGTTTCAGTGTTTCTGGTTTTATGTGGAGGTCCTTGATCCACTGGGACTTGAGCTTTGTACAAGGAGATAGGAATGGATCAATTTGAATTCTTAAACATGCTAACCGCCAGTTGAGCCAGCACCATTTGGTGAAAATGCTGCCTTTTTACGCTGGGTGGTTTTAGCTATTTTGTCAAAGATCAAGTGACCGTTGGTGAGTGGGTTCATTTAATTCTATTCCATTGACCTACCTGCCTGTCACTGTACTGATACCTTGCAGTTTTTATCACAATTGTTCTGTACTACACCTTAAGGTCAGGAATGGTTATTGCCCAGAAGTTCTTTAACTGTTGAGATTAGTTTTCAATATCCTAGGTTCTTTGTTATTCCACATGAATTTGCAAATTGCTCTTTCCAAGTCTGTGAAGAATTGAGTTGGAATTTTGATGGGGATTGCATTGAATCTGTAGATTGCTTTTGGCAAGATGGCCATTTTTACTATATTGATCTTGCCAATCCATGAGCATGTAAGATCTTTCCATCTTGTGAGATCTTCTTCGATTTCTTTCTTCAAAGACTTGAAGTTTTTGTCATACAGATCTTTTACTTGCTTAGTTAGAGTCTCACCAAGATATTTTATATTATTTTTGACTATTGTGAAGGGTATTGTTTCCCTAATTTCTTTCTCAGCCTGTTTATCCTTTGTTTAGAGGAAGGCCACTGATTGCTTGAGATAATTTTATGTCCAGCTACTTTGCTAAAGTTGTTTATCAAGTTTAGAAGTTCTCTGGTGGAATTTTTGAGGTCATTTAAGTATACTATCATATCATCTGCAAATAGTGATTATTTGATATCTTCCTTTTCAATTTGTATTCCTTTTATCTCCTTTTGTTGTCTAATTGCTCTGTCTAGGACTTCAAGTACAATATTGAATAAGTAGGGAGTGGGCAGCCTTGCCTAGTCCTTGATTTTAGAGGGATTCCTTGATGTTTGCTGCTGCTTTGCTGTATATTGCTTTTAATGAGTATTTTTGCATTAATATAGATAAGGGAAATTGGTCTGAAGTTTTCTTTCTTTGTTAGGTCTTTGTGTGGTTTAGGTATCAGAGTAATTGTAGCTTCATAGAATGAATTGGGTAGAATACCTTCTGTTTCTATTTTGTGGAATAGTTTGAGGAGTATTGGTACTAGGTCTTCTTTGAAGGTCTGATAAAACTGCACTAAACTCATCTAGTCCAGGCCTTTTTTTTTTTTTTTTTTGGTTGGGAGACTATTAATGACTTTCTATTTTGTTAGCAGATATGGGACTTTTTAGATCATTTATCTGATCTTGATTTAACTTTGGTACCTGGTATCTTTCTAGAAAATTGTCCATTTCATTTAGCTTTTCCAGTTTGTTGATTATAGGCTTTTGTAGTAGAATCTCGTGATTTTTTGGACTTCCTCATTTTCTGTTGCTCTATCTCCATTTGCACTTCTGATTTTGTTAATTAGGATACTGTCTCTGTGCCCTCTATTTAGTCTGTCTAAGGGTTATCTATTTTGTTGATTTTCTCAAAGAACCAGCTCCTGATTTGGTTGATTCTTTGTATAGTTCTTTTTGTTTCCATTTGGTTGATTTCAGCCCTGAGTTTGATTACTCTTGTCATCGACTCCTCTTGAGTGAATTTGCTTCTTTTTGTTCTAGAGCTTTCAGTTGTGCTTTCAAATTGCTGGGGTATGCTCTCTCCAGTTTCTTTTTTGAGGGACTTAGAGCTTTGAGTTTTCCTCTTAGGACTGCTTTCATTGTGTCCCATAAGTTTGGGTATGTTGTGGCTTCATTTTCATTAAACCCTAGAAAGTCCTGAATTTCTGTCTTTATTTCTTCCTTGACCAAATTATCATTGAGTAGGGTATGGTTAAGCTATGTCCACATGTATGTGGGCTTTCTATTGTTTATTTTGTTATTAAGGAGCAGCCTTTGTCCATGGTGTTCTGATAGGATGCAAGGAATTATTTCATTCTACTTGTATCTGTTGAGGCCTGATTTATGACCAGTTATATGGTCAATTTTGGAGAAGGTACCATGAGGTGCTGAGAAGAAGGTATATCCTTTTGTTTTAAGATAAAATATTCTATAGATATCTGTTAAATCCATTTGTTTCATAACTTCTGTTAGTCTCACTGTGTCTTTGTTTAGTTTCTGTTTCCAAGATCTCTCTATTGGAGAGAGTGAGATGTTGAAATCTCCCACTATTATTGTGTATGGTACTATGTGTGCTTTGAGCTTTAGTAAAGTTTCTTGTATGAATATAGATGCCCTTGCATTTGGAGCATAGAGGTTCAGAATTGAGAGTTCACCTTGGCAGATCTTACCTTTGATAAGTATGTAGTGTCCCTCCTTATCTTTTTTGATCACTTTAGGTTGAAAGTTAATTTTACTCCATATTAGAATGGCTACTCCAGCTTGTTTCTTGGGACCATTTGCTTTGAAAATTGTTTTCAAGCCTTTTATTCTAAGGTAGTGTCTGTCTTTGTCACTGAGGTGGGTTTCCTGAAGGCAACAAAATGTTGGGTCCTGTTTATGTACCCAGTCTGATAGCCTATGTCTTTTTATTGGGGAATTTATTCCATTGATATTAGTAGATATTAAAAAAAGTAATTGTTGCTTCCTGTTATTTTTGTTGTTAAATTTGGAGTTCTGTTCCTGTGGCTAACATCTTTTAGTTTTGTTGGAAGATTACTTCCTTGCCTTTTCTAGGATGCAGTTCCCCTCCTAGTGTTGAAGTTTTCCATTTATTATCCTTTGAAGGGCTGCATTTGTGGAAAGATACTGTGTAAATTTGGTTTTGTCATGGAATACTTTGGTTTCTCCATCTAAGATAATTGAGAGTTTTGCTGGTTATAGAAATCTGAGCTGTTATTTGTGTTCTCTTAGGATCTGTATGACATCAGTTCAGGATCTTTTGGTTCATATTCTCTGGTGAGAAGTCTGGTGTAATTCTAATAGGTCTGCCTTTATATGTTACTTGACTTTTTTCTCTTACTGCTTTTAATATTCTTTTTTTGTTTTGTGCATTTGGTGTTTTGACTATTATATGGTGGAAGGAATTTCTTTTCTGGTCCAAACTATTTGGGGTTCTGTAGGCTTCTTGTATGTTCATGGGCATCTCTTTCTGTAGGTTAGGGAAGTTTTCTTCTATAATTGTGTTGAAGATATTTACTGGTCCTTTAAGTTGGGAGTCTTTACTCTCTTCTATATCTATTATCCTTTGGTTTGGTCTTCTCATTGTGTCCTGGATTTCCTGGATTGTTTTGAGTTAGGAGCTTATTGCATTTTGCGTTTTCTTTGACTGCTGTGTCAATGTTTTCTATGTTATCTTCTGCTGCAGAGATTCTCTCTTCTATCTCTTGTATTCTGTTGGTGATGCTTGCAATTATGGCTCCTGACTGCTTTCCAAGATTTTCTATCTCCAGAGTTGTCTCTCTTTGCGATTTCTTAACATTTTTTTCAGATAAAAGTTTTGCAGCATTTTCTCTGTCCAATCACATTAGAGCAGTGACAGGCCTGTGATTGGACAGGAATAGAGAGGTGGAGCTAGAAATGAAGGAGGAAAAAGGACAGAGAGCAGGAAGTGGTGGAGTATCTTCATCATGGAGTCAGAGGAACATGATGATTCAGACCCTGCGTGATTATAACAACCAAGTTAAGGTTTTTGCTAGGTTAGGATAATTGGGATAAAATATTGTCTTTATCATTGGTCTCTGAAATTATTGTATTGGCAGCTTGTAAATTGTAATTTCATTATTATATAAATGTGATTAGATAATTAAGCTTTAAGAGTCATGCTTTCCTGGGTACTAGGCACTAGATGAATGATGTGGGGGTTTGTTAAGCATTGCATTTGAGCGAGATGTTGCTGCTAGCTTGGAGAAAATAGCAAGAGCCCACGAGGTCACAGTGTCGTGGCTGGACTGTACTGGCACTAGAATGTGGACCAGCAGGAAAGGGAGTTTGCGGCGTGGATTAATTTATTAAATATTCCTGCAACATAGTCCTATTTTCAATTTTCTGAGGAACCAGCAGATTGATTTCCAGAATTGTTGTGCTAGTTTACAATCATGCTAGCAATGGAGGAGTATTTCTCTTTTCCACATCCTCACCAGCATGTGCTGTCACTTTAGTTTTTTGATCTGAGCCATTCCGAGGTAGAATCTCAGTGTTGTTTTGATTTGTATTTCCCTGATGACTAAAGATGTTGAACATTTCTTTAAGTGCTTTTCTGTCATTTGAGATTTGTCTGTTGAGAATTCTCTGTTTATCTCTGTACCCCATTTTGAAATGAGATATTTGATTATTTGGGAATCTAACTTTTGAGTTCTTTATATATTTTTGCTATTAGCCCTCTACTGGGTGTAAAGTTAGTGAAGATCTTTTCCCAATCTGTAGCTTGCCCCTTTGTCCTATTGACAGTGTCCTTTGCCTTAAAGAAACTTTTCAGTTTCATGAGGTCCCATTTGTCAAGTTTTAATATTAGAGCCTGAGCCATTGACTCTCTGTTCAGGAAATTTTCTCCTGTGCCAATGAACTCAAGGTTTTTCTCCACTTTTCTCTTCTGTTAGATTCAGTGTATTTGGTTTTATGTTGAGATCCTTGATCCACTTGGATATGAACATTGTGCAAGGTGATAAATATGGATCTATTTTCATTCTTCTGCATGCAGATCACCAGTTAGAACAGCATTATTTATTGACAATGCTTTCTTTTTCAATTGTATGGTTTTGGCTTCTATGTCAAAGATCAATGGTCCATATGTGCAAGGGTTTATTTCTGGTCCTTTTACTCTATTCCAATGCTCCACCTGTCTGTCTGTGTACCAATACCATGCAGTTTTTATTAGTATCACAAGACATGCTCTCCACTATGTTCATAGTAGCCTTATTCATAATAGCCAGAAGCTGGAAACAACCCAGATGTCCCTCAACCAAAAACTTGATGTAAATAATATGGTTCACTTACACAATGGAATACTATTCAGCTATTAAAAATAAGACATCATGTATTTGCACTAGATGGATGGAACTAGATATATCATTCCAAGTGAGGTAACTGAGACCTAAATGGACATGCATGTTATGTACTCATTGATAAGTGAATATAAGACCAGACATACAGAAGACCTGGGATACCATCCACAGACCATAAGAGGTTTAATGAGAAGAGGGCAAAATGAGGATGCTTCAACCACACTTAGAAGGGGGAACAAAATAACCATAGGATGAAGAATGATAGAGATATCTGGGTGAGAGAGGGGAGGGGAAAGGGGGAACAAAATCAAGTATGAGAGAAATAGGAGAGAAGCCCAGATGTCCAGGAGAATAAATGGAAATATGCAGCTTCTGGGGTTAGGGGCTTGGGGACCTAACCCAGTCCCAGAGACTTAAGATGTGAGAGAGCCTCCTAGGATTCAATGGGATGATCTTAGCAGAAGTGCCCAAGAGTGGGAAGATGGAACTTGAAGAGATCACCTCCAGTAGATAAGACAGGGCCTCAAGTAGAGGGACAGGGTTACTAACCCACAGTCAAACTTTCTGACCCAGAATTGTTCCTGTCTAAAAGAACTGTGGGAACAAAATGTGGGAACAAAATGTGGGGACAAAATGTGGGGACAAAAATGAAGAAGAGACTAAAGAAAGGGTGGTCCAGTAACAGGCCCAACTTGGGATTCATGTCATAGTGGGGTACCAAGACCTGACACTATTACTAATGCTATGATGTTTTTACAGATAGCTTAGCACAGCTGTCCTCTGAAAGGGCCTGCCAGCAGCTAACTGAGACAGATGGCATTTATTTACACCCAACTATTGAACTGAAGTCATGGACCCCTATGGAGGAATTAGGGGAATGATTTGAAGGGTTTGAAAGAGGTGGCAACCCTATAAGAAGACCAGCAGTCTCAACTAACCTGGACCCCTGGGAGCTCCTAGAGACTCAGCCACAAACTAGGGAGCATACTTGGGCAGGTCCAAAGTCTCCAGCACATATAGAGCAGAGGACTGCCTGGCCTGTCTCAGTGGAAAAGGATGTGCCTAATGCCTAATCCTGTAGAGACTTGAGGCCCCAGGGAAGGGGGATTTCTGGATGCCTGAGGGAGTATGGGGGGGGGAACACCATCTTGGAGGCAAGAGGGAGGAATAATGGAATGAGAAACTGTGTCAGGGTACTGGGATGAGGGGTAACTTCTGGAATGTAAATAAATACAATAATTTTTTTAAAAAGAACTAATCATGTCCAATTTCTGCTACCCATTTATTTTGGACATATAGCCTTCCACCAGAGCCTAGTCAACCTAGAAGGAGCCACCATCTTAAAGAAAATTGACTTTCCATTCTCCAGCAATTATCAAGTGCCAACAGCTTTTTAACCATAGGTGATACCTCATGCTCACTTTTTCTCTCACTGACAGGATCCTGCCCAGCTTTAGCTTAATTCATGCCTTGTAAGTGTTGTCATAAGAGCTCTGCTGTGTGTAAAACAGTTTTTTGGAGTCATCTACTTCAGTCTCTAAAAATCTTCTCACCTTTCTTCTACAATGATCTCTGAGCCCTGGGATTAGGGGCTTATGATTTACATGTCTAGATTAGGACTGAGCAGTCTTCAATCTCTATTCCCTTACATCTTGATCAGTTGTGTATCTATGTGTTAATCATTGGCTACTGCAAAAAATAAACAAAAACAGATGCTTCTCTACTGAGGGTCATGAGAATAGTAAATGTATGGGCATAACAATAAGTCATCAGGAGTTGAGTTAATGCTATGCACCTTAGTAGTTCTAGGGTTGATGATCTGTCTAGCCCCAGGTTCTTGGCCCTGAAAATGGTGTGAAATGTCATATTTAACTTGTAAAGTAATCCTTAAATCCAATCATAAAATGACTATTTACTTCCATGACATTTGTGTCTCTGAGCAAGTCTTGCTAGAACAGTAGTTACGGTAGCTCACAGGACTCACAACTGGATATGAGTAAAATTAAGTTTTCTCTCTAGTGTAGTGTGTATAGTATGTATAGAATGCTCTAGAATAAGAAAGGTAGCTAGAAGGGGTGAAGATTCCAGACGCATACCTGAAACACAGTGTTTTATGACTTGAGCATGTGCTGTCTTTAACAATATGTTCTTACCATCAAGTTATGAAAAATAACTAAGAACATTGGTAATAAATAGCCTGTAATGTAGTCTGTAGGACCTCGGAAATCAGCAACCCCCAAAAGTTGTAAGTTGTTCCTGACATTTTATATGATAGCTATAGTGTCTACTGGTTGCATTGTTTTTCTTGTTAGTTGTTAATTTGATTTTAAAAACTTATACATGTCCATGTATACATTGTAGAAAACTTCTACAGTAGCAGCTTTCTTCCAGTGGCCTAATAACCCATTTTTTGATTCCGAGACTTATTATAGATTAACCTTCTTCTTTCCACTTTCATTTTCTTCTTTGGTGAGTTTAGATCTCAAGTCTACATTTTGTTTTGTTTTGCTTTGTTTTATCATTCCTTTAAAAAGTTCTTCATCTACTTTATCTCCTCCCCTTCTTTTATTCAGTCTTTTCTTTCTGTGTACAGTCACCAATGTTGACATAAAAACATGATTTTCATAATTGTCTTCTGTCTCATTCAGTATTGCTGCATTTTTCTAAATCATTTCTATGTTCAAACATCTCTTATGATTCTGGATTTAATGACAACTGGGCACCTTATTCCTATTCAGTTAGCACCCAGTTATTGATTCCATCACAGTAATTTGCAAGGTTGTCTTTTGTATAATTCTTTCAATCTGTTTTAATGCAGTTTGATCACTAAATCTATTCCTTTCAAGGTTAATAGTGATCCCTCCAAGAAGAAATCAATATGACCAATAACTAGTCATATATCATTCTACTGACTAATCAACATTCAATGTGGCTGATAATGATAATGACAGTTTCTTTTAGAAATACTGTGTTTGATTTATGAAAAACTCCATTTTCATTCACTCTTCCACACTTCTATCTTGTTCTCAACCTTCTCTGTTGCCCAATGATTATTTTCTTGCTAAACTCTAAATGAAGGATTAGACAAGTGTCTATAATTGGTCTTATTTTATCATCTCCATGCCCTATCCTTAGGTGACCTCATTGTTTATATTATCTTTATATAGATGATTCACAGCTTTCTTTCTTGACCTTGTGTCTCCTTTGAACTCAGAAGTCATATTCATGTGCCTTTTTCATTTATTCTCCCAAGAGTATCTGTAAGTTAATTCATCTCAAACTGGCCTTTTTCTTTTCATTCATACTTCCTTTTTTCTAGTTCCTACCTTAATAAATGCTTTTTTTCCTGATACTTAACATAAAAATCTTATGTTAATATTGTAAAGTTAATGATAAGGTTTTTTTTATTGTATCATTTAAAAACATTTACTGGGGTATGTTTGAAACATGAAACAATTGCACAAATTTCTTATATTTTGTAATGAATTTGGACATATACATATACCTAACAATGCATAACCACAATTAACACTATAAATATATGTATATGTTAGACAACTTTATGTTACTTCAAGAGTATAGCTATTAAAAAATCAACTTAGAGGTTTAATTTATTGCATAGCAATAATATTATATAGTGGATTCCCAGAACATAATTACCTTATATAAATGAATCCTTAATCCCATTAAACAACAATTCCATCATTTACACACTAGCTCCTTTAAGGTTACACTTTTTCTCTTTTTGGGATTGTATTCATCAGATTCAACATAAATATCCATTAGCAGATAAATGGATAGTATACATTATATATTCAATGAAACAAAATTTAGCCTTATATTCCTTTTAATTATTTACTTTCCTTTATATCCCAATCCTAAGGAAATTTGTTATCACATTCTTTAGAGTATATACTGAACCACGAGTCACAAACTCCACTCTCCTCTCTCGTAACACCCCACCTCTAATCTTACAGGATGTTGTAATAGCACTGTACTCTACTCTTTTCCATTAGCATGGTGGGAATCTCAACACAATGGCCATAATTACTAATTTACAATGCAAATGAAAAAAAGGTGTTCTTATCTACTGAAAATTCTAATGTTATCTTTTCCTCTTTAGAAGTAATTTTATAAGCCGGGCGTGGTGGCGCACGCCTTTAATCCCAGCACTTGGGAGGCAGAGGCAGGTGGATTTCTGAGTTCGAGGCCAGCCTGGTCTACAGAGTGAGCTCCAGGACAGCCAGGGCTATACAGAGAAACCCTGTCTCGAAAAACCAAAAAAAAAAAAAAAAAAAAAAAAAAAAAAAAAAAAAAAAAAAAAAAAAAAAAAAAAAAAGAAGTAATTTTACATACTTTATTTTGTCCCCCACACATCATCTTCTGTGATTTTATACTGTGATGACAGTCTGTTCCCCAAATATTCTAACTGGCACAATACAGTTTGCCATTTATACAATCTATAAAATATGGAGACTTATAAGGCTATTCTGCTACTTGTATAAACAACCTGATAGGATTTAAAATGAATGAAGTCAATAACCCAGATTAAGGAATTCTAACTCACCCTGCCAGCAGCTGAGGAGGCAGCTCCTGCAGGTTTCTGCATCTCAGATTTTAGCCTGCAAAATAATGACGTTCTATGCTGTTCTTGGTTGTCTGTGCACAGTGGAACTGAAATGAATGTTCATCAGAGGTTTTGACCTAGAGTTGAGTTGGGCCATTGATATCTGCTGTGGCTGGGTAAACAATAAGTTTTCTGCTTGCTTTAGAGAATAGTACAGATGTATTTAACTTTAAAATGGATTTTTTGAGTGTTGGTTAATATGTAATAAATGACACATATTTATATGACAAAAGCGAAGTGACACACACACACACAAATTATTACAAGTTTTCTTTAAAATTGAATGGGATTTTTTTTCTCATTGTCATTCTTTTCTTTATTTTTTTGATAGTCTCTTTTTTATTAGATATTTTCTTTATTTATATGTAAATTTATCCTTTCCCAGTTTCCCCTTCAAAAAACAAAGAAACAAACAAAAACAACAAAAACAAACCCCTGTTGCCTCCCCCCTCCCCATGCTTGCCACCCCACCCTCTCCCACTTATTGGCCCTGGCATTCCCCTACACTGGGGCACAGAACCTTCACAGGGCAGAGGTCTTCTCTCCTATTGATGATCAAATTTGCAATCTTCTACTATACACATGCTGCCAGAACAATCAGACCCCTCCATGTGCAGTCCTTGGTTGGTGGTTGAGACCCTGGTAGCTCTGAGGTACTAGATAGTTCATATTGTTGTTTGTCCTAAGGGGCTGCAAACCCCTCAGCTCCATAGGTCCTTTCTCTAACGCCTTCATTAAGGACCCTGTACTCAGTTCAATGGATGGCTGTGAGCCTCTATATCTGTATTAGTCAGATACTGTCAGAGCCTCTCAGGAGATAGCTATATTTAGGCTGGCTTGCCCTTCCTTCAGTCTCTGCTCCATAGTTAATCTCTGTAACTCCTTCTGTGGGCATTTGGTTTCCCCTTTTAAGAAGGAATGAAATGTCCACCTTTTGGTCTTCCTTCTTGAGTTTCTTGTGGTTTGTGGGTTGTTCTTCCTGTTTGAATAGGATTTTTATTAGATATTTTCTTTACTTACATTTCAAATGATATCTCCTTTCCCTGTTTCCTGTCTGAAAAATAAAACCCTGTTCCCTGCACCCTCGCCCTGCTCACCAACCCACCCTCTCCTGCTTCCTGGCCCTGGCATTCCCTTACTCTGGGACATAGAACCTTCACAGGGTCTCTCCTTCCATTGATGACTGACTACAGCCATTCTCTGCTACTAATGCAGTTGGAGCCATGAGTTCCACCATGTGTACTCTCTGGCTGGTGGTTTAGTGCCTGGGAACTCTGAGGATACTAGTTAGTTCATATTGTTGTTCGTCCTAAGGGGCTGCAAACCCTTCAGCTCCTTGGGTCCTTTTTCTAGATTCTTCATTAGGGACCCTGTGCTCAGTCCAATGGATGGCTGTGAGCCTCTACTTCTGTATTAGTCAGGCACTGTAAAAGTCTCTCAGGAGACAGCTCTATCAGGCTCCTGTCAGCCAGCACTTGCTGGCATCCACAATAGTGTCTGGGTTTGGTGACTGAATATGGGAAGGATTCCCAGGTGGAGCAGTCTCTGGATTGTCCTTCTTTCAGTCTCTACTCCATAGTTTGTTTCTGCAACTCCTTTCATGGGTATTTTGTTCCCCCTTCTAAGAAGGAATGAAATTGAATAGTTTTAAGAAAGAGTGCTTCGAAAAATTGTTCCTTTAATAATAGATGAATTCATAGGATCATTTCGGCTTCTTAATACCTTGTACTATTTCACAAATTATTTTTTAATTTAATTTTTTAATTATTCAGTTTATATCCCACTCACTGTCCCCCTCCCAGCCACCACCTCCTACAATCCTTCCTCAATTCCACCTCATCTTCTCCTCTGAGTCAGTGGGGTCCCCTCTGGGTTTCCCCCCTCTCCCAAACTCTGGTACTTCAAGTCTCTGTGAGGGTAGAAGCATCCTCTCCCCATGAGGCCAGAAAAGACAGCCCATCTAGAACATATCCCAAAAATAGGCATCAGCTTTTGTGATAGACCCTTGCTCCAATTGTTCAGGTCCTGCATGAAGGCCAAGCTACAATATGAGCAGAAAGGCCTAGGTTTAGCCTGTGTATATTCTTCGGTTGGTGGTTCAGACTCTGGGGTGGTTCTAACCCCAAAGGTAGAGGTTAGTTGACTTTGGTGGCCTTCTTGTGAATATCCCCTTCAGTGCCTGCAATCCTTCTTCCTCGTCTTCTATAAGTTTCCCAAACTCCGTCTAATGTTTAGCTGTGGGTATCTGAGTCAGCTGCTGCTTGTAGACTCTTTCAGGCTAACTTGCTCCTTTCTGCAAGCCTAACAGAGTATCATTAAGTCTTAGAGATTGGTGCTTGCCCATAGGATGGGTCTCAGGTTAGGCTGATTATTGGCTGGTTATTCCCACAGTCTCTGCTCCCTCCTTCATGCCTCCATTACTTGGAGGCAATATAAATTTGGGGTTGAGTTTTTTGGATGTCTCTATTGCAACATTGGTATTCTGTATGGCTACAGGCAGAGGACTCTTCAGGTTCCATATCCATAATATATAGTGAGTCACAGCTCAGGTCATCACCATTGATTCTTGGCCAATTCCATTATCCCGGGTCTCTTTCTCATCCTAGATATGCCCTGACTTCCTTAGTCCCATCAGTTGTAGATTTCCATTCATTTTTATGGCCATCTAGCAATCTCTCCTGTCCTTCTCCACACCTGATCCTGAATCCATCATTCTCCTACCCATCAGCCCTCCTTCTCCTCCCTCCATCTGCTTTTTATGAGTATTTTACTCCATCTTCTAAGTGAGATTCAAGCTTCCTTCCTTCTTTTTTGTTTCGCTCTTTTTGGATCTGTGGAGTGTAACATGGTATCTATATTTTTTGGCTGATATCTACTTATGAGTGAGTACAAGCCATGCATGTCCTTGTGGGACTGGGTTACCACACTCAGGATGATGTTCTAAAGTTCTATCCATTTGCCTGCAAAGGTCATGATGTCTTGTTTTCTAAGGACTGAATAGTATTTAATTATGCAGATCTTCCACATTTGCTTTATCCATTTTGCAGGCGAGAGACATCTAGGTTGTGTCGATTTTCTGGCTATTATGAATAAAGCTGCTAAAAATGTAGTTGAGCAAGTGTCTTTGTGGGATATTGGAGCATCTTTTGGGTATATGTCCAGTAGTGGTATAGCTGGATCTTGAGAAAGAATTATTCCCATTTTTCTGAGAAAACACCAAACTGATTTCCAAAGTGGTTGTACCAGTTTTCCATCCTATGAACAATGAAGAAGTGTTCCCCATGCTGCACATCTTCACCAACATGTACTATCTCTTGAGTTTTTGATCTTAGCCATTCTGATGGATGTAAGATGAAACCTCATATTGTTTTGATTTGCATTTTCTTGATGACTACAGACTTTGAACATTTCTTTAAGTGCTCCACAGCCATTTATAATTCCTTTGTTGAGAATTCTGTTTAATTCTGTATATCTGTCTTTAATTGGGCTATGCAGGTTGTTAGTGTCTAAATTGTGAATTATTTGTAAATTTAGTTATTAGCCCTCTATCAGGTGGAGAGTTGGTGAAGAACCTTTCCCAATCTGTGGGCTGTTCTACTGACAGTGTCCTTTGCCTTACAAAAGCTTTGCAGGTACATGAGGTTCCATTTCTCAGTTGTTGGTCTTAGACCCTGAGCCATTGGTGTGCTGTTCAGGAACTTGTCTCCTGTACAATCTAGGGATACAGGGATGGTTCAATATATGAAAACTCATCAATGTAATCCACCATCTAAACAAACTGAAAGAAAAAAATCTCATTAGACACTGAAAAAGCCTTTGATAAAATTCAACATCCATTCTCTTGTTTCTTTTTTTCAATTAGATATTTTCTTTGTTCACATTTCAAATGTTATCCCCTTTCCTCATTTCCCCTCTGAAAACTCCCTACTCCATCCTCCCACTCCTGCTCTGCAACACACCCACTCTCATTTCCCTGTCCTGACATTCCCCTACACTAGGGTGTAGAGCCTTCAAAGGACCAAGGGCCTCTCCTCTCACTGATATCCAAAAAGGCCATCCTCTTCTACATATGCTGCAGAAACCATGGGTCCCTCCATTTGTAGTCTTTACTTGGTAGTTTATTCCCTAGGAGTTCTGGAGGTACTGGTTGGTTCATATTGTTGTTCCTCCTATGGGGCTGCAAACCCCTTCAGCTCCTTTGGTCCTTTCTCTAGATCCTCCATTGGGAACCCTGTGCTCAGTCCATTGTTTGGCTGTTAGCATCTACTTCTGTATTTGTCAGGTGCTGACAGAGCCTCTTATGAGACAGCTATATCGGTCTCCTGTCAGCAAGCACTTTCTGGCATCTGCAATAGTGTCTGGGTTTGGTAAGTGTATATGGGATGGATTCCCAGGTGGGGCAATCTCTAAATGGCCTTTCCTTCAGACTCTGTTACACACTTTGTCTTTGTATTCCTCCCACGAGTATTTTGATCCCTCTTCTAAGAAGGACTGAAGGACTTTGGTCTTCTTTCATCTTGAACTTCAAGTGGTCTGTGAATTGAATCTTGGGAATTCCAAGCTTCTGGGCTAATATCCACTTATCAGTGAGTACATACCATGTGTGTTCTTTTGAGATTGGGTTACCACATTCAGGATGATATTTTCTAGATCCATCCATTTGCCTGGAAACTTCATGAAGTCATTGTTTTTAATAGCTGAGTAGTACTCCATTGTGTAAATGTACCTCACTTTCTGTATCCATTCCTCTTCCGAGAAATATCTGGGTTGTTTCCAGCTTCTGGCTATTATAAATATGGATGCTATGAACATAGTGTAGCATGTGTCCTTATTACATGTTGGAACACATTCTGGGTATATGCCCAGGAATGGTATAGCTGGGTCCTCAGGTAGTACTATGTTCAATTTTCTGAGTAACTGCCAAACTGATTTCCAAAGTGGTTGTACCAGCTTGCAGCCCCACCAATAATGGAGGAGTGTTCCTCTTTCTCCACTTCCTCCCCAGCATCTACTGTCACCTGAATTTTGGATCTTAGTCATTTTGACTGGTGTGAGGTGGAATCTCAGGGTTGTTTTTATTTGCATTTCCCTGATAACTAACACTTCTTTAGGTGCTTCTTAGCCATTCAGTATTCCTCAGTTGAGAATTCTTTGTTTAGGTCTGTACCCCATTTTTTAAATAGAGTTATTTGAGTCTCAGGAGTCTAACTTCTTGAGTTGTTTGTATATATTGGATATTAGCCCTCTATTGGATGTAGGATTAGTAAAGATCTTTTCCCAAACTGTTGGTTGCCGTTTTGACCTATATTAAAATATTAGAGAAATTGGTGATACAGGGCACATAGCTAAACATAATCAAAGAAATATACAGCAATCCAATAGCTAAAATCAAACTAAATGGAGAGAAATTTATAGTGTTTCCATTAAAATTATAGACAATACAAAGCCACATACTCTCTCCCTGTCTATTCAATATACTACTCAAAGTTCTAGCTACAGCAATTAGACAACAAAAGGAGATCAAAAGGATACAAATTGGAGTAGAAGAAGTCACATATAACTATTTGCTGATGATATAATAGTATACTTAAGTGACCCCAAAATTTTACCAGAGAACTCCTACAGCTGAAAACCACTTGCAGGAAAGTGGCTGGATAAACTTAAAGAAATCAGTAGACCTTTATACAAATGATAAATAAGCTGAGAAGTAAATTATGGAAATAATACCCTTTACAATATTCATGAAAAATAAAAAAATTCTATATTGCAAGAATCTCAAGTCTCTGAAGAAAGAAATTGAAGAAGATACAAGACAATGGAAAGATCTCCCATCCTCATGGACTGAGATTAACATACCGATAATGGCCATTTTCATTATTCTTACCAAAAGCAATCTGCAGATTCAATGTAATCCCCATCAAAATTCCAATGCAATTTTTATAGCCCTTGAATGAGCATTTCTCAATATCATATGGAAAAACAAAACTTTCAAGAATTCTGAACAATAAAAGACCTTCAGGAGGTATCACCATCCCTGACCTCAAGCTGTAACAGAGCAATAGTGATAAAAACTGCATGGTATTGGTACAGAAACAAACAAATAAGTCAATAAAATCAAACTGAAGACCCAGAAATAAACCTTCACACATATGCATACTTTGTTTTTGATAAAGAAGCCAAAACCATAAAATGGAAAAAAATGAAAGCATCTTCAACCAATGGTGGTGTAGTAACTGTATGTCTACATATAGAAGAATGAAAATAGTTCCAAAGTTATCACCTAGCACAAAACTCAAGTCCAAGTGGATCAAGGACCTCAACATAAAATCAGATAAACTAAGTCTCATAGAAGAGAAGGTGGAAATACCCTAGCTCGTATATTCTTTGCACAAGTGGAATTTCTAACCTATCTTTGAATTTAAGAGTTTTAAATATATTCACATTTATAATGCAGTTGAATAGTTAATCGATTTTTCAGTCATAGAGGAAGGTGGATGATCACAGCATTTGATAAATCAGGAAGCAGAGGGAGAGAAGAACCCTGCACATAACGCTTGCCCCTTCTACTCAGGAGACAATGCCTGTCTATCACATTGCTGCAATTTGGATTTAATGTGGTTTTTCTCATCCCAAACAGCCTAATCTAGAAAATTCCTTATAGATATGCCAAAAGATTTTTTTCCATCATTCTAAACATTACCAAGTTCTCAATCATTTAAATCAGGATTCATCATCACATATAGCTTTAAGAGGGAGGTTCTCAATTCTTTCTACTTTGCCATGAAAGAAATAAATTCAAACAAGTCTCATAAGTATGTTTGTATGTGTGGCCTTTAAGAATTAAACTACTGATGTAATAGTTTCATAGGTAATTTTGCTAAGTAAATTGAACTAATGTTACTACACATCAATGTCTTATAACTAATAGGTCCTCCAAATCATTCTGGACATTTGAGTTTACTAGATAGATTTTGCAACAGGGTATTATTTATTCATTCACTTTCTTCTGTACATTTTTGAAAAATAACACAAGAGAAATCTGTGCAGTTTGACTTCAGGTGGTCACCACAATAAGCTCTCTGGTTTTTAAAGCCATTGTTTTTGCAAAGAATAGAAATATATTCTTGTTCAAAATTTCAAACGTTTTGTAATAGCTACTCTCTCTCTCCCTCTCCCTCTCTTTCCCTCTCTCCTCTCCCCCCACCTCTCTCTCTCTCTCTGTCTGACTGTCTTTTCATGTGTCTCTCTGTGTGTATTCATGCATGTGTATATGTGTACACATGTGTGTGTGTGTATTCTAGTCAATAGGGATTGGTTTTCTTCCAACTTAAGATATTATGGCATTTTATTTAATTTCAGCATGTCAGTTTTTAAATACTGCAGACAGAATTTAGTTTATCAACCTCCAGCTCTCTTGAAAAGTACTAATGTTCTTACGGTGACTTGGAAGAGAGATAAAGGTATTATCTCCTTCAGGATGTTTCCTTCTGAGGATGCTTTAGAGAAAGAATTTGCTAAAATAATGACCTGAATACAACAACTAATATTATGATAAGCTACCCAGACCTGCAGGACTTAATCAATGGGGTTCTCAAGAGTAGGGAACAACAGTGACAAATTTGGAATAAGGAGATGCAAAAGAGAGAGACACCAAAAAATTCTGATCAAGTCTCAATTTACTCTAGGGAAACAAAGGGTTTTTTTTTCTTTTCATTTACTTTTTTAAATATATATTATCTTTATCTACATGTCATATGATATCTCCTCTCCCAGTTCCCCCTCGGAAAAATAATAAAATAAAATAAAATAAAATAAAACAAAAACAACAAAAATACCCTGTTCCTTACCCCCTACCCCTGCTCACCAACCCACCCCTCCCCTTCCTGGCCCTGGCATTCCCCTACATTGGGGCATAGAACCTTCACAGGATCAAGGACCTCTCCTCCCATTGAGGACTAACTAGACCATCCTCTGTTACATATGCTGCTGGAGCCATGAGTCCCACCACCATGTGTACTCTTTGGTTGATGGTTTAGTCCCTGGGCACTATGAGGATACTAGTTAGTTCATATTGTTGTTCGTCCCAAGGGGCTGCAAACCCTTCAACTCCTTAGGTCCTTTCTCTAGCTCATTCATTGGGGACCCTGTGCTCAGTCTAATGGATGACTGTAAGCTTCTACTTCTGTATTAGTCAGACACTGTCAGAGCCTCTCAGGAGAGAGCTCTATCAGGCTCCTATCAGCCACCACTTGCTGGCATCCACAATAGTGTCTGGATTTTATGATTGAGTCCACTGCCTGGCTGGAACAAAGGGTTTTTAAAGCTAGGAACCACAAAGGTATTTGCCCAGGTGCAAGGGCCAAATTGGTATTATTGCTTGGTTGCACATTAGCATAAATGGAATATCCACATCGTAAAATGTCCAGAAAGGAGTGTCCTCATTGTGAAAAGCCCGAAAGGGAATGTCCAGATTATAAGGTGTCCAGAAAGTCCCCTATCATAAAACTGTTCTGAGTCAATTGTGGGAACAGAACCAAGATAGTGGAAGAGACAAAAGAGTGTTAGTTAATAGATGGTGGCCCAGGGGCAAGATGGAGACTGAGATGCCAGAGGCTTTTGGGCCCCAACAATAAGCCAATATTCTGATACTCAAAATGCAATCAAATAAGTCACAACAAAACATACGAAAGGTATTCATTCTTGACTTGCAGTTTTAATACCAAGAAGTCAGGTACTCCTATGGATATTAGTTATGTCCCTTCCTAGCAGAGACAACAAGAAAAAGGGGTTTTATCTGAAACCTACTGACACATTGACAAGTGAAATATTTCCTGTTGTCTGCCCAGTAAACAATAAGAGAATTTTGCTTGTGATCAAATGAAATTTTCTCCCATACTTTAATGAATTTTAAATTATATATGTTCACTTCACTTGTTAATAAACAGTTCTGTGAACATTCAAGCTGATGAAAATTTAATTTATTTGTATAATGAGTGAGAAGTGTATTTCCAAATATCTTCAGTAATGAAAATGTAGTCCTTCAGCATAGTGAAAACACTTTTGAAATGCTCTCTGAGAAAGACTGTATCTAAATCACTGTGGTTTAGAAGTAGTTACCACTGTGTTCCAATGAAAAAATGATTTAAAACCAACCAAGTATTCCTTTTTTAAAAGGAAACACAATTAATATTCCAATTGTCCTGCCTCACACATCTAACAGTATTTTGTGAGATACCATTTGCTCTTCATTTCACACAGAGACCTCCCAGGATTATGGAAGGAAATAGTACAAAGTAAGAGAAATGGGAAGTAATAAAGTTGTGTCAGGTGATTTCTGTTTGACTCTGTAGGCCTGTCACTGCAGATGAGAGGCTCTGCTCAGTCACTGAACTCAGTGAAACTCTGCAACCTGACTGGATCAGAAAAAAGTAATTTTCACCCAGATCTCTTTTGTCTGCATAACCGTTCTGGCTTGTGAATATAGATGATTGAAGTGCCAACTCATGGAGATGCATCCTTGATTAAGTCATTTGTCTGCACAGAAAATATGAAAATTAAAACTATTTAAAAACCCAAATAAAAGTTTCTGGAATTTTTCAGGGTATAGGACTAGGTAAAAAAAAAAAAAAATACAATCCCGGACCTTAAGCTGTACTACAGAGCAATTGTGATAAAAACTGCATAGTATTGATACAGTGATAGGCAGATAGATCAATGGAACCAAATTGAAGACCCAGAAATGAACCCACACACCTATGGTCACTTGATCTTTGACACAGGAGCTAAAACCATCCAGTGGAAAAAAGACAGCATTTTCAACAGATGATGCTGGCGGTTAACATGTAGAAAAATGCAAATTGATCCATTCCTTTCTCCTTGTACAAAGCTCAAGTCC
>NW_022196911.1:36514109-36529174 GCF_008632895.1 Mastomys coucha | reverse complement strand
GCAGAGACTGAAGGAAGGACAAGACAGCCTAAATATAGCTATCTCCTGAGAGGCTCTGACAGTACCTGTCTAATACAGATGTAGAAGCTCACAGCCATCAATTGAACTGAGTACACAGTCCCCAATGAAGGAGTTAGAGAAAGGACCTACGGAGCTGAGGGGTTTGCAGCCCCTTAGGACAAACAACAATATGAACTAAGTAGCACCCTCAGAGCTCCCAGGGTCTCAACCACCAACCAAGGGTTGCACATGGTGGGACTGATTGTTCTGGCAGCATGTGTATAGTAGAGGATTGCAAATTCAATTATCAATAGGAGAGGATCTCGGCCTGTGAAGGTTCTGTGCCTCAGTGTAGGGGAATGCCAGGGACAATAAGTGGGAGAGAGTGGGGTGGCAGGTATGGGGAGGGGGGAGGCAACAGGGGTTTGTTCTTGTTGTTTTTGTTTGTTTGTTTGTTTGTTTGTTTGTTTGTTGGAGGGGAAACTGGGAAAGGAGAAATTTACATGTAAATAAAGAAAATATCTAATAATAAATAAATAAATAAATAAATAAATAAATTTTAAAATAGGAAAAATATGAATGCATAGTGATAGAATTAGTTATGAGCAGGAGAAATAAAAAGTAGCAAATTATGTTTTAATTAAAGTAAGAGTAAGACTATAACACCAGCGATCTATCTATCATCTATCTATCTATCTATCTATCTATCTATCTATCTATCTATCATATATCTATAATATATCATCTAAACAAATATATGTACATATAAAGATGTAACAAATTTATGAAGTTCAGTAAGCAACTATAACATGGAGTACTATAACTAAAACTGATATTTAGTAGATGCTATGGCCAAAATCAATGTATTTAAAAGTAATTTAGTGTAGTCTAACAAACATTAAGCAAGCTGTAGTATTGCCAACATACATCTTGAAGAAAATTACAGCTTTTTTCTTTTTCTTCTTTATTCAACACATCATTTTATTTCAAATTTGATGTAATTCTATAATTATGTACATCACCTAGTGACAGTTTTCCTATACACCTAAACAGTAGCTTATTTGATATTATCACATATATCACAGATATAATTCTATTGAAGAGTCTGAGACTAGCCCTGGGATTGAATTCTAACCATTTGGCCACTCAAAGCTGTACATTAGTATCATAGATTATCTATGGTCAAATGAATAAGTTGATGAACCCAGGACCTGGGGTCAAATTTGTAAAGAAGAGTCTTTTAAACAAGGAAGTCAATCTACAACTTTTAATACATGACAAATAGGAAATAGGATAATAATCACATGATCATAATAATAGATACATAAAAAGTATCTGAGAAAAACTGATATCTCATGATGAAAAACTTCACTTATTTTGATAGAAACTTTGAGTGCCTATTCTTTGGTTGGTGGTTTAGTCTCTAGGAGCTCTGGGGCATCCTTTTAGTTGAAATTGTTCATAGTGAGGCATGCCAGCAGGATTTTCTGAAAGAGCTGACCTCTTACAAAGAGCTCCATTTATCATATACAGAATGATATTGTAGAATGTATATTCCATATATATATATATATATATATATATATATATATATGTGTGTGTGTGTGTGTGTGTGTGTGTGTGTGTGTGTGTGTTTGTATATATACATGGAATACACACATATATATGTGAGTTCCATAGACATACATGCATATGCACATACATATGTGTGTGTGTATGTGTGTGTGTGTATGTGTTTGCTTTAATGTAGTTTTATTCTTTGGGGGAGTGAATGGTGGGAATATTTAAGATACAAAGTCTTAGGAACTTTCAAAGATACATTTAGAATCTCTCATCTATACTATGAAATGCTTAAAAAAGAAAATGTTCTGACATACAATATTATCTAGGATGGAAAATTCTTATCTGACATCACAAAACAGGTTTCATTTTAAAATATAGACACAATAAAATGTAAAATTACCTTGTGAGTTTGCTAATGAGATATATATGAATCAAACACAATTTATGTTTCAATTTGGATTCCTACCCAAGATGTTTGTAGAGATATTTTTTAAAAAATTAAAATTCTGAAATCCACAAAATTTATGGTTGAGGACATTTCAGATAAAGGATGGTTAAATTTAATGCCATAGATTATTGTTATCTGAAGTAACCATGCCTTGTAGAATTGACTAATAGCTGAAAGTTTGTGACCTTTAGTGCACATCTTCCCATTTCCTTCATATGTCCCAGTGTTCAATAATTACCTTTCTACTAACTCTTTGTATATAATTCAGACTTACTGATAATGCTAAAATGTTTACATGTGACCAGTTGCTGCATAGAATCTGCAAAGTTTCATTGTCTTAATTACTTTAATACTGAAATGGATTTCACAATTGAATGTCGTTAAAACTCATGAATGGGAATAATTTTAAATTTACTATATTGCAAGCTTGTGGAATCTAAAATTAGTATCTTCAACTTCTATAAATTGTCCTTCGTGTGTCTATCATCTACTTTGGTGATTTAAAAAGGTAGAGTGTTAAGACCTTCTTCTCTACTTTGGGAATCTCACTACCTCTGAGGCTATAGAAAAATATGATCCAGAGTTCAACCAATATTATTGTTGCTTTTTCCCCATTTATTTATTTATTTATTCACTTTACATCCTGTTTGCAGCACCCTTTTCCTCCCAGTCCCCTCTCATATATCCCCTCCCCCATACCCTACTTCCTTTCTCCTCTCAGAAGGAGGACTCCCTCCTAGGTACCAACCTACCTGGGCAATGCTTGATCCTCTTTTATGAGAAAGGATTCTGAGATAATTGTAGAAAGAAACACAACAAAGAACTTCTGGTGGTGTTCTTGCTGCTTCAGTGGACTAATGATTACTGGAACCTCATGGATCAAGCTGGTGCTGCTCCTTCATGTTTGGTATTTTGCTAATAGACAGGCCTGCTGACAAAGATTGGAATTGTCCCAAAGAACTACTTCTAAATAGGTCCATGTTTCCCTTGTCCTATTAACCATCTTCCTATGCTATCTTTGGTCATTTGGCTATAAGGGAGGTTGAAGCACTTAAAAACCCTTATTAAAGTAGGCTTTGAAAAATATAAACCTACATGTAAACATTGTTAGTTCAATTGCACTGTCCTGTTTCCTGATGACACTGTCACATCTCTGTATAGCATAACTGGTGCTAAACCCATAGCTTTTGAACCTGAGCATATCTCTTAACCAGGCCCAGAATCTAAGGGCCAAGGACAAAATGTGATCCCCACTGAACTTCCAAAGCAGTCTGTTGTGTGTTTTCAGAACATGACATAAAAATGATGCTTAAATTCACTACTAGACACAAGCCACTGTCCTCATACCAACTGCTAACCAGCTGTGTGCACATAGTGCCTCACATATTAATTAGTATGTACTATTCTAGTTCTTTCATAATCCACAATTTTGCAGTGTTTCTGCCCTTGATATGTAACCTCAGATGAGGAGTCAAATACAGTAAGAACACAGCTACATTATGCTTAGTCCTACCTCCATCTTAATGAACATTGGAATATCAAGCTTATACGTCATGATTCTTTCTCCTTTCCAACTTCTTAAATTGTACAGTAGAGATATTTTAACTTGGCTCCCTTCAGGGTTTCAAATGTATCAAACTTGTTCTGTTAAAATACAACAGTAAGTGTTACAAATTTTTACCTTCTTATCACAGAAGACTAAAAAGCAAATGTCAACTTGCCAATAATTCATCCCATCTGTTACCACTTGGTTGCAATTTTATTATTATTTTTTTTATTGAAAACAGATTCTTCCCTCACACAATGCATCCTAACCACAGATTCCCCTCCTTAACTCCTCCCAGCTCCCCTTCCTCCCCTCCCTCCCAGATTCACTTCCACTCTATTTCCCTTCATAAAAGAGCAAAATACCAAGAGTCAACAGTAAAACACAATAAAAGAATATACAATAGGCCAAGTAAAAAATTTTTCTATCCAATCTGTACATGGCAATTCAGGAGAAGAAATAGTCACAAGAGTAGGAAAAAGAGCTCAGAACACACCTGTTCTCGGTGTTAGAAGCTCTACAAAAGATACCTAGCTAGCACCCTTAACATATATGCAGAGGACCTGGCACACACCCATGCAGGCTCCATGATTGCTGCTTCAGACCATATAAGCAGATGTGAGCCCTGCTTAGTTAATTCAGTGGACCATGTTCTCTTGGTGTCCTCTATCCTCTCTGACTCCTATAGTCCTTTGTCTTCCTCTTTTAAGGGGTTTCTCAACCTCAAAGGGGAGGATCCTGATGGTGACCACCAATTTAGATTCTCTCTTCATAATGTATGGCTATGGCTCTTTGAACCCATTCCCATAAACTGCCTGAAGAAGCCTCTTTGATGACAACTGGATAAGGCACTCAGCTATGAGGATAGCAGAATACCATAACGAATTAGTTCATTGACATGTATTATGTCTGTCTGTATGTATGTATGTATGCATGCATTGTTTAGACAGTCCTGTTTGGTTCTACCCTAGGTCTATGGGCAATCCTGTCTCTGGTTTCTAGCCTTCCAGACAGTGTAAGGCATGAGCTCTCCTCTCTCTCTCTCCCTCTCTCCTTTTCTCCCTCTCTCCCTCTCTCCCTCTCTCTCTCTCTCTCTCTCTCTCTCTCTCTCTCTCTCTCTCTCTCTCTCTCTCTCTCTCTCTCTCTCTCTCTCTGAGATGGTCCTTATTTTTAAGTTAAATCTTCTTAAATGTTTGTAATCATATAAGGACAAACAAAAACAAATACTGACATTGTTTGAAATAAAATTATATTTTGGGAAAGGGGAAAAATACTTAGTATACCTTACTTTTACAGATATCTGCATATTCATTGACAAGATAATACCAATAAGAGTTCTAGGTATGTTTGGGTAGGAATCTATGGATCTGAAAAAAGTCTCTTGCTCACTTCACCAATCAACAGAAATCCCAAATTGTCATTCTTTTCATTCTTATCATTCGTTCTCTTACAGATACAAAAAATAATTATATTTTTGATTTAGGAATTCTGGCAATACTATTCTACATGGAGAGGTCTCTGTAGGCTGAAAAGTCTTGAGGAGCAATAATATAAAGTGAAACCTAGCTCATATATGTTCAATAGCTTTCAAATCACTCTCTAATTCAGGTGAAGTTCTATCCAACCATCCTTCCTATCTGTCAGTCTCCAAACTCAGGACACTTGGTCTTGGAATGTTGTTTTACCCTGCTCATTTTTCTAAATAATAATAAAATGATGAATACCAGCTTCATTCCATATTTCAGTCATCTTTGAACTACTTATATTTGTTGTCTAATGCTGTCAAACTAATCACTACATACTTAAGGGCTTAAAAACACAGATTTATTCCATGACATCTCTGTAAATCAAAGGTTTGGGTATGCTTTCAATTTACTAGTTTTTAGTTCAAGGTTTCAGTGGACCAAATCAACGTGTCACCAGGGCTGTGTTCTCTTCTTATACTCATAGAGGTGAATCAATCGGTAAGATTACTCTCACTGCTGACCAAATTTAGTCTTTTACAGTTATCTGTATTCTAGAGGTCTCCTATCATGCTGGCTCTTGATCAGAGGCTTGCTCTCAACTTTTAGCAGCTCAAATGGCCATGCTTCATGGCCTTCCATTGTCTTCAAAGGCATTATGGATCAAAACTCTCTGGTCTCCCTCTAGCATTATTTGTGTATGCTTTATTCCACTTCTCTGGCTCATACTTCTGTTTTTCTTAGTCTTTGATTAGCATCAATTGACTGGTTGTCAAAATTCTTGGCAATTGTTGCAGTAAAGTACCTAGATTCAGACTTGACTGAAAATTCTGGAAGTAAAGATTGTACATGGCCTCTTTAGATATTTTCCTATCACAATCCTTCCTCATTCCATTCAACTGGCTATAAAAGTGTATCCCTGTATTTTCAATTGTGAATTACCATGCTGGCATTGCCAGAAGTGACAGGATACATAAATATTTGTTCATTCTTCATTTGTCTAAGTCATTCTATGACTGGATGCAATAAAGAGCTGATGGCCAATAGGTGAGCAGGAAGTGGGTGGTATAACTTACAAGCAGAAAATGAGGACAATGGGAGAAGAAATCACAATGTATGGGAGACCCATCCTGGTTATTGGATTGACCAGAAGAAAAAAGAGAGGTAATTTTAGCCACATGGTGGTATGTAGACCAGAACTAGTTGATTTAAAGTAGCAGGGAAGGCTCCCAAGCTAAAGGCCTAAGCTTTAAAATATGTGTCTCGGTGTTTTTTAATTCAGTAGCAGGAGGGTCCAGGAAAGTACTGTTATATAAAATTAGCGAATTTAGAAGTTTAATAGAAGCATTTTTTCCAAATATGTCTTCTGTATGAGTGTATAAACATGCATATGAATGGTGTATAAATATTGTATATTTGTGTATGGGGGTATGTACTGGCTTCAGTGAATGTGTCAAATGTGCATTTAATACATTGAAGAAGTTCAAGTAATGGAAATGTGAATGAAGAAAAAATATCCACAAGCCCCTTACAAGCATATTTTAAACTATGCCATTTTTATGACTACAGGATCTTTGTGCCTTCCACTAGCTCCTGAATGAATGACAGCCTCTATAATTCAGTTTCAGAATCCAGGAAGGTTATCAATGTGTAAAGTTCCCCTACATTCTAAATGGTTTACTTCCACCATATGATCTGGAAAACGTTAGCTATCCTAAGCTTCAATGGTGGTGACAAGGATCTGTTACTTAGCCTATTTTCTTCAGCAAATAGGTTGCTATAAAGGGTGGAGGGAATAAATTCCTTTATCCTCAAAGTGACAGAAGCACTGACTGAACATTATTATTATTTATTTTATTAATCAACAATTCTCTAATTCAGTTTGTACATAGTTTCTAGCTATATAAGTTTGTGCTAGTCAATCACAATCAGCTCTGGTTTTCCTTATCCAAGAACATTGATGAATAGCTACAGTATCAAACATGGTAAGGGAAATGTCCCAGGAGCCAATGGAAAAGCATAAGAGACCTGTTATTCTTTTAACCATGGCTCACAATTGGACAGTGGGATACTGTCCCACTCAGACAGATTCATGCCACTCATCGGATAATTTACACTGCAGGGCTTTGCTTCACTTTTAGGAAATTACCATTTGTGTCCTACTTTGGTTTTGCTGTGGTATCAACTCATTCTCCTTTATGCATGACTAAGCATTCAATGAGTTATATGCAAAATAAAAATTGTCAATTTTGAGATATTTGCATAGAAATTAGTGTAATGACGTTAATTTACATTCTAGCAAAATTCATTCATAGTCACAGTAATTCAGGTAGAAAACCATGCATACTTTTCATTTAATAAAATATGGAGTTTTTCACTTAGAAGATTAAAGTGTGCATGCTTGGATGCCAACCTTGAAAGTAACTTCAAATAAAAGTAAGAGAAATAATCAGAAGCCACAGCATGAATATCAGGCCAGGCATCTCAGTAAACATACATCCAGCTTATTTTTAATTCCTTACTTTGTTTTCCTTCAACTACATGAAACTAAGAGAACCAACCTTTTGACTATAACAACCTGCTCTCAAACCCTCATATGATGGATAAAGTGGGAGGTATGAATTCTTAGACATAAACACAAATAAAAGTAAAATGATTAAATAAATGAAAAAGCATAAAAAATCAATATTGATGAAATGGTCTTAGTTTTCTTGTATTTCTATCAAAAAATATTTGTGAATGAGTAACACTGATTTTTTTTCCTCTTGCTGATTTGAATACTGGAAAGTTCAGGATCAATGAGTCAGTGGGTTTTATATCTACTGGAGACCATGTGTGTATTTCCAAGATTACATTCCTGAACACTGTGTCCTCACTCTGTTCCAAACAAATTGCTCAGGCTCTTTTGTGAGGGGTTGATGCTATCCTGAGAGAGATATCATTAGGTCTCCACCCTCCAACCCCTCTGTATCCTTTAATATCAAAACTGATAGGAAGCTGTAACATGAATTTTGGAGGGAGTACAATGCTACCACTGAAAATAGCAAATAATGGAGTTATCCATAACACCCCTTTGTATTCTATATCCTATCTTGAAAAGTCAGCATTTAAATCTGAATGACAACAGATCAACCTGGGGAGATCTTGATGCATATATGATTCATTATTAGATTCATTTTAAGGGTCATACTAATATCAACAAATCTTTTAAAAGATGACATCTTTGTAAATTATTCCTTTCAAAAGAAAATTTTGAAGAGTACAGTTTTTGTCAATTTTCAAGTCATAGAATATATAGATTCTAGAAGTTGTGCTCCGAAATGATCCTAGATTTAAAAATCTGAGTTGTCAAAGTCATTGTCTATGATTATTTTGTAGCATAACAGATATTTGACTTTGAATCTCTTTAAAAGAATAATTTTTCAATTTATCTTATGAATGCTAAATAATTATATGTATGTACATATGTATTAGAATATCTATAAATATGTACAGAATTTAATGCCTCTCCTCATTAGGGATTTATCCCATGAGAACCTGCATTAAAGCAGTATTGCACATTATGACAAAGCATAGCTAGATAGAGGAAAGAACACCATAATAATTCTTTGCAATTTGCTAATGATCATATGTAAGTCTTCAAATTAAGACAGCAGTGGTCACAAATGTACTCTTATTGATTTGATCATGAGATGAACAAGCAAAAAAGGTCCCTTCTGAACCTTGGTTTTGAGCAACTCACTTCTTTCCTCTGTAAGTTTTTCTTCTCTTTCCTTCAAGGAATCTAGAAATTGTTTCAGTTGTTTCAAAAAAAAATTGCCCATAAACCATGACCTGTGCACTACATGGTTCAAAGTTAATTTAAAAACTCTCAGATTCTCATAGAAAGTAATTATTTATATAGTTGAAGGACTTGAAGAAATTGTGTTTGATTATTTGAATGCACTCTGCCTTTCTCTCTCTCTTTTTAGAATAACAGGAAACAAAATTCTAGACACATACTTTTGTCTAGGAAAGAACATCCAGGTTTTTTTTTTTAAGAAAAAAACATCAAGTTTAAAGTTGATGTGACAGCATCAGATATATATCCCTTTACAAACAGAAAATGAAAAAAATAAACAGAAACATTTATAAAATCAACTTTGACTGCCATGAAGATTACATACAAAATTTTAGAAAACTGATTATGTTTGCAATCCCCAACCTTCCACACTTGAGTTTATGCACTTTCACTGTTTAAATTTTATTTGACATAAGTGAGTCAAATAAGTGAGTTAACTAAGTAGAAGCAGCTTTAAAAAGATCTGCAAGCAGCATTATTGTATTAGAGTTGCAGACAACCAGCTCAGACTCCTGAGTCTGCCTTCAGATTTAATTCTAGATGTCCTTTCTCTCTTGCACATGTGAATAAATAGGAAAATGATTTCCTTTGGCTAGATCTGTGCTTTAAGCAGAAATGCAATCATCATGGTTTCTAAGTGTTGTGTGTACACTCTCTAACTCAATTTTCTCAGCATTATTTAGTCATGCTCCCTGCTTAAACCTGATAGGAAGCCTTCCCGCCCATACCAATTAACCTAACCCTGCAATTTAGTTTTACCCAGTTGTCCTTGGGTCCTGTTTGTTCTCCTCTGTGCTCCCCATTTGAATTGGTTTGAATCCTTTCCCAGAAAATGTTTATAATCTGAAAATCATCTTAATCTATTTGGTCCAATTTTTCTTGTCCTTTAATTTTCCAACAGACCCAGGTAGCTTTCAAAAAACTTTCCACATAATAATGGAATATTATTTTAAAGTATAATTTTTCTTTTATAAATTTTGCCCATGGAAGTTAACATCAAAAAGCCATCAGTTATTGGCCAAAGACAATAAGGAAAATCTCTCCCTTTCCTACTGGGAGATATAAGTGTTTCTTTCAGTATGGTCTTTGAAAGAAAATATGGACAAAAGTATTTTCTATCTTTCATGATAATGTCACTAATTGCAGGTTAATTTTTGGAAAATTTAAGTCAGGAGTATGTGATCTACTCTACACCTAGAATGGCAAAATGCTATGCACAATGTAATTGTGCTCCTCTGGTTAAATATGTTCTAACTAAATGTGTCAGCTGACTAGAATATAAGGGATCATAGAAGTACAATGATGAAAAGTATATTCTCTAAAAGAGTTTTATGAACAGTTAGTCCTGTAGTGGTTAGGCTTGAAAGTAGAGTATGGACTTAATTTAAGTGTCTTCCTTCCATATATAAGTCCATACTATTTGCAGAATGTTTGCAAATACTCATGTAACTTTTCATGTGTTCCCATATTTTCAAATCTATCTAGATGACATATGCAAATTTTTGTTTGTTAATGTTGTCTTTGTTTTGTTGAGTGAAGGGCCAAACTCTTAGTTCTCCTGTCTTGGGGGTTCCAAATCAATTCTGAAAAGGATTCCAGGCATGCATCATCATACTAGGCTCTTGTGGAAGTTTTTTGTATATTGTCACTTTTCTTTTGTAAGTCATAAAACAAAGACTTTGTACATAATAATGTATTTTAAACTTTGGTGTGTAATGTTTCATTTACCCTTCAAAATAATCTTATCATTTGAATGTCTGCATTACTTCAGTTCCATAAAGAACGTTACCAAGCCTTAGCAAAAATGGCTACTTTTTGAGAGTTACACAGCTAGAAAGTGATAGGGAAAAACCCTGATTCAAGTCTGTGCCCCTAGATCAAATATTTTAATCAAATCCCATTTTTGTGGAAAACCACAAGTTCCTGTCACAAATATTACATCAACTAAATCATTGTCTAAGGCTAATTAATATACTCACCTCGTGGGAACCACTCATCACCTGTTATTCATCTATGGCCATGAAGAAAGTATGATTTCCACTGGACTAGAATTTCATCAGCACAATAAAAAGTTCTCTTTGTCTATCAACAAGAAAAGGGCAAAACAGCAACCAACAGATTGGGAAAAGATCTTTACCAATCTGACAGAGGGCTACTATCCAATATATACAAACAACTCAAGAAGTCAGACTCCAGAGAGTCAAATAACCCTATTAAACAAAGAATTCTCAACTGAGGAATACTGAATGGCTGAGAAGCACCTAAATAAATGTTCAACATCCTTAGTCATCAGGGAAATGCAAATCAAAACAACCCTGAAATTTTATCTTACACCAGTCAGAATGACTAAGATCAAAACCTCAGGCGGCAGCAGATGCTGGCAAGGATGTGGAGAAAGAGGAACACTCCTCCATTGTTGGTGGGATTGCAAGCAAGCACAACCACTCTGGATATTAGTCTGGTAGTTCCTCAGAAATTGGACATAGTATTACCTGAGGACATAGCTATACCACTCCTGAGCATATACCGAAAAGATTCTGCACTATACAACCAGAACACATGCTCCACTATGTTCATAGCAGCCTTATTTATAATAGCCAAAACCTGGAAAGACCCCAGATGTCCTTCAACAGAGGAATGAATACAGAAAATGTAGTATATTTATACAATAGAGTACTACTCAGCTATTAAAAATGATGAATTCATGAAATTCTCAGGCAAATACATGGAACTAGAAAATATCATCCTGAGTGAGTTAATCCAATCACAAAAGAACACACATGGTGTGCATTCACTGAGAATGGATATTAGCCCCAAATCTCCAAATACCCAAGATACTATTCACATACCACATGTAGCTCAAGAAGAAGGAAGACCAAAGTGTGGGTGCTTCAGTCCTTCTTAGAAAGGGGAATAAAATCCCCACAGGAGCAAATATAGAGACAAAGTATAGAGCAGAGACTGAAGGAAAGGCCATCTAAACACTGTCCCCCCTGGGGATCCACTCCATATACAGACACCAAACATAGACACTATTGCCGATGCCAAGAAGTGCATGCTGACAGGAGCCTGATATACCCGTCTCCCATGAAGGCCTGCCAGAGCATTACAAATACAGCAGTGGATGCTTTCAGCCAACCATTGTACTGAGGGTGGGATCCCCAATGGAGCTTTTAGAGAAAGGGCTGAAAGAGTTGAAGAGGTTTACAACCCCATAGGAAGAACAATAATATCAACTAACCTTATTCTCCAGAGCTCCCAGGGTCTAAGCCACCAAGCAAGGAGTACACATGGGTCCAGCTGCATATGTAGCAGAGGATGGCCTTGTCATGCATCAATAAGAGGAAAGGTTCTTGGTCCTATGAAAGCTCGATAGATGCCTTGGTGTAGGATGGGGAGGTGGGAGTTCGTGAGTGGGTGGAGGAACACCCTCACAGAATCAGGGGGAACGGGGATAGGATAGGAAGTACCTAGGTGGAGGAAAACTGGAAAAGTGGATAACATTTGAAATGTAAATAAAGATAATATTATATATATATATGTACATATATATGTGTGTGTTATATATACATATAATAACATTTAAAAAAAGGAATTAGTGTTTTCTGTAGAGGGTTAGCCTGATGTTGCTTGTATTTTTATGTTAATACTGATTTTTAAAGATTGGTTGTCTCAGAGAGGAAAGACTCCTTATGTAGACACTATGTGACGGTACTCCCAAGTTATTTTTGATTGGTTAATAAAGATGTCGATAGCCAATAGCTGGGAAGAAGAGACAATGGTGGAGTTTAGGCTACCTGGGCTAGGGTTAAGAGGAGGACCATGAGGAGAAGTAGAAAGTGAAGGAGAGAGAAGCTGCCATGGGTTGGGTGATTCATGAAAATATGGCCCTGAGGGCTGGAGTTAAGAGAAGTCCAGAGAAAACATAATAAGTAATAACTCAGGGTTATTGATAGAAAAGCAGAGTTTAACAGCATAGGAGATTGATATCTGCACAACTCTTATGCTATTTAAGACTTACTGTAAATATATAATGGTGTGTGTATCTTTTATCTGGGAGGGGTAGAAACCCTAGGTCAGGATTTTGAAATTCTCCAACAGTTTTCCCAAAGGACATGAAAAAAAAATCCATGTGTGGACACTTCCAATGTCTAAAGTTCCAAGTATAATTATATGACAGACCAGATTAGTTATAACTTAGATATAGATTATAGATAGGTATAAAATCATTTGAACAACTTATTTTAGTTTATGTATTCACATGGGATTGTGGCCATTGTAGAAATAAAAGGATTTCAAACCATATAGTTGAAAGTGTGGACACATTCAATGTCCAAAGTCCCAACTATAATTATATGACAGACCAGATAAGGTATGATTTAGATATAGAATAGAGTGAAGTCATTTGAAAGACTTATTTTAGTTTGCATATATGTGATTGTGGGGCACACAGAAATAAAAAGATTTCAAACCATATAGTTGGAAAATTATTTTAAGTTACCAAATTATACATGACTCTAAAGCATAAGGAACACTTTATCTTTTACTCAACTAATTCTACACATCTTTAACTTCATAAATAAGTTAAAATTTCTTTAATATTTGGATGTTTTACTCCTTTATGATCATGCCACCAAAACTGAGTACTGTGAACTTCTCCTTCTTGAGCCATATACACCACAGTAATGCTTACCAACTAAAACCGTGTCAGAAGTTCTGCAACAGTAGCTAACCACTTTGTAGAATACAATGTTACATATGATTCACTTTAAGCCTTATATATCCATGCATTATGACTTCAGTTATCTGTTTATGAGAAATACGTAATTTCCTCAGAATACTTACTTTATAGAACAACCTTTTCTGTCTTATATGAAATAAATATTTAAAACTATGTGTTTGTAACATAGGTCTCAAAACTAGACTCTACCTGCTGATGTCAATCAATCCAGAGAAAAATGAATCCCAATTTATCTTGAAAAGCAGTGCTAGGATTGATATATGGAAGTGTTATCATGACTGGCTTTCTAAGGTGGTTGCTTTCTCAGAATCCCATTGTTTTCTTTTTTTAATTTTGTAATTATATTTATGTATAGAAAACTTAACAGTGTACATTTAACCCAGTTTGGTGGCAACTTCTTTAGCCTTTGCCTTTTCCAGCTTGGCAATGCAAGCCACAGACTTAGGACCCAGGACATTGCCTCCCCAGTGGCAGCAGATCTCATCATAACTGTCATTGTAATTGGAGTTAATAGCTTCCACCAGCTTATCCAGAGCACTGTTGTCTTCCAAGTTACCTGTGTGAAGGCAACAGTGGTGCATGTCTTCCTGTGCTCAGGTGCCTCAGCCTCCCCTTTCCCTTGATGATGCAGTAAGACATCCTCATCTTTTGACACAAGGCAGGCAGGAAAACCACCAGCAAAATGGGGTCTACATTATGGGCAATCACGACCAGCTGAAGCTTCTTGTACTCTACCAAGGTGGTGACAGTCTTGAGCCCTGCTTGAAGGATAGGGAGTGTCCCCTTTGCCAGCAGCTTTCTTCTCATCATGGGCCAGTAGCCTTTGCTTCTTCTCTTGCTTTGTCTTTGGCCTGTATTTGTGGGCAAGCTTAAGCAGCTGTGTAGCTGTTTGCCTGTCCAGGGCCTGGAAAAACTAATTAATGGCAGGAGGTATTCTGTTATAGAGGATGAGACAGAAAGAGAATAGAACTGGAAAGGAGGCAGAGGGAATTGAAGAGAAACTGGAAAAAGTGGGAGGAGGGGAACTATAATCAAGCTATATTGTGTGCAAAAAGAATCTATTTTTAATTTAAAAAAAAACTGTCTTTTTTGAGTGGCTGTGAAAAACAAATGGGACAAGCCCTCAGAAGGGGAGGAAGAAAGACTGTGAGAGTCAGAAGTAATGGAGGAAACCAGGAGAACAGGATCCACCAAATCAACTAAGCAGGGCTCACATGGGTTCACAAAGACTGAACCACAGGCCCTCCAATGGGTCTGCACCAGGTCCTCTGCATGCATGCTGTGGTTGTTAGCGTTATGGTTTTGTGGAACTCCTAACAGTGGGAGAAGGTATATCTCTGACTCTTTTTCCTGCTCTTTGGACTTTGTCAACCGGGTTGCATGTTCAAGCTAAACATGAAGGCTTCTGCCCTGTGATACGGTATCTTGTTATTTTTGTTTTTTTTTTTTTTAGATATTTTCTT
>NW_022196911.1:36504164-36512906 GCF_008632895.1 Mastomys coucha | reverse complement strand
AGAGAGAGAGAGAGAGAGAGGAAGGAAGAAAGAAATAGAGAGAAAAAGAAAACAAGAACATCAAAAGCAGAGAAGCATCAGTTTCCACTGCAACAACCTTGCCATCAGCGAGCAGCAGACCTCTCAGCACACACAGTAACTTTTATACTAAAGCCTTGGCTGATGGTGTTTTGTGCTGGAAGTGTGTGAGTACATTCTAATGCATACTAGTTCCTCAGGCACCTGCCATAGCACAGTGACATGAGGAAGCCCAGGAATCCATATAATTTCCTTTTCTCCTATGGAAAGCCATGGCAGCTCATTCTCCCAGCATGATATACCACTTTGTGGCATTAACAATAGGCAATTAAAGTTTTGAAAATTGCAAAACTTGTTCTTGAACTTAGGCAGATTAATTGAAATGATAAAAGATATTTTTACATGTTCATGTTTAAGTACTTGTCACACTCATTATGATCAAAGAAGGAGGGGGCAAAGCTTAGGAGAAAAGAGAGTAAGTTTTATAACCTGCATGATTTGCTGATCCCTAATGTAGATTCCTATGGGCTCAGGCTCAGGACACTTTCAACAGGGTGTGTTGTGTGTGTGGTTTGTGGGTGTGTGTGGGGGGGGTGTAATTACACAATGTTATTGTGTAGCTTTTATTGACTTGATACCTCCAGCAATATTTGACTCTCTTAAGAAAGCGACCATGTTAATAAAGCTTGAGACCCATGAACACATGATCAGGACACATATCATCAGTAAATAAGCCTCTATGCCAACTGTTCTTATCACTTGTAAGTCATTAAACCAAGGCTGACCAACGATATGAGTTATTTTACAGTTCTTCCTATCTACTGTGAATTAAAACACTAATTCATTTGGTATAAGGATTTCATTAAAACTCCTTTTTGTGCCTCATGAGCTCACCTCAAAAAAAAATGAACAAACAAAAAACCCACCATAGACTAATGTTCAATTAATCCTACAGGTATGAGTTGGAGGGTTCAATAATTACCTACAAATTAGATAAAAGAATTTTCAAGTGTCTTTTATCTTTCACTACTCTGAAGCACAAAATATAAGTTAAGAAAGTTTGTCAGGTTTGTCTATTGCAGAGTTTGTGACATTGTTAATCATGAAGGAATTGATTGTTTTTGCCACCTAATTAGTGAAACAAACCTTCACTTAGCACCCAGTGCAGAAAACATGTCAGCACTTCATTACACAGATATTGGAAACTGTGATCTGGTTGCTATGGAGACAACAGCGTCCATAGGGAGTGTTGTGTTTAGCTGGCATATCAAGATCAGACAGAATATGATTAAGAGAGAAAATCTAACTTAAACCATGTTGGTGTTCAAAACACTGCGAAACCACATATTTGAAATGGCTCATTTTAAAGGAAATGATTGCATAAGTATTCCTGGAAATAAACTTTTTTGGGGATCTCATTATCTTCTAATCTACATTTTTTAACTTTAAAAATAAAACTCATCGTTGTAGAAACATTCAGAACATAACCTTTGCTTCAAGATTTTATTGACTGCATAAATGCATAAACCACATAAAAAGTAGGAGTAAAGCCAAACACAAAATATAAAAGATGTATTGTTATAAAACAACAAATGAATCAAAGCCAGAGACTGCTCTAAGCTGAGATGAGTCTGTGCGACTAATTGACAGGAAAGTGTTCTTAAAAGAAAATTCACTGAACTTAAAGATTTATTTTGACATATTCCATAATTATCTCTGCCTACCACCTATTCTGCCCCCTTGTTTATTTCCAACCTGTAATTTGTATAATTTAACCTGCATACCACTGAGCTCTTGAATCAGCAGTAAACAATTTTAGTCAGTAAACCATTACAGAGCCTTTGTTCAAATCCTAAATAATGGGTCACTCCAAAAAGCAATGTATGCTAATCCTACTTTACATTCATTCATTAACCTTGAAATATACAATGCATTATCTGCATAAAACAGTTCAATACCTAAACAAGAAATGCAAGAAATGACTATCCACAAACTGGAGAAAACAGGACCAGGAACTTTTTTCAAAACTAAGCCTCCATCCATTATGGAGCTACAAGAGCCAAACACTGGGAGAAGCCTGGGGGAGGATGAAGCATGTGTCTGACAAGTGGAGTTAAGAGCAAATTTTTACAGAGAAGTCACTTGGCAGTCGATGGCAGCCAAGCTTTCAGTATTCTAAAAAGCTCTTGAGAACATACAGGATCTCAGACTGAGAGCATCAATGAACTCAGCATTGGAGAAGTTAAGACACTGAAATTGAAATGAACATGTCAGCAAATATGTGATCTAGTTTGGAAGGGGAAAAATCAATCTGGTATTGGCCTGGAAGCTTCCTTCCTGAGGGATTAGCTCTCAGTGTTGGGAGGTATTATGCATGCTGTCAAGGGGAGAAGGTCAACAACAGTCTGTAAATAAGGAAACCATAATAGCACGCAGTTCAGTAAGGTGTTTCCAAAGGTGCAGTAATTGCACTTATATCTCTGGAGCATACAAGATCTGTGTGATTGGAATTACAGCCATTCATTGGTAGGAAAGTCATGTAGTGTACTGTCAACCTAATCAAGAGCATATGGCTGGAAAATTCATAGACCCTAGAGAGGAAAAGACTATTAATTCTGCTAAGTTAACATAGTTTCCAGCTGTCTTCTAAATACTTATCCTTATATCTAAAGATAACTCTAAATCTCATTTGCCCTTATCAAAGAAGCTCCGTTTTGCAGCAGGATGAAAGCTATTGCAGACAACTATAATTATTCAAAATGGAGAAAATTGGTGACCATTATCCATGCCCAAATGGAATAGCTGTAGCACAACCCCTATACTTAAGGCTCAGGGAGCATCATAGAAGATGGGGCAAAAGATTATAAGGAGACAGAGTCAATTGTTGTGAGATAATATCTCTTGAACACAACAGGGATTCCGCATGTTTTAGCTTCCAAAAAAAAAAAGCCTACACAAAATGGGGAGAAGAATGTGTTTAGGTGACATGTGTGCCAATATGTACAGAGGGAGAATTCCCAAAGTCCAACTTCTAGATGAAGAGCTACAGGCAGGTAATGGCTTTTGAGCGAAGGAGAATCAGCTTAGAGGGATAGGCTGTCATAGTTAGGATTTTACTGCTGTGAACAGACACCATGACCAAGGCAACTTTTATAAGGACAACATTTAATTGGGGCTGCTTACAGGCTCAGAGTTTCAGTCCATTATCATCAAGGCAGGAGCATGAGAGTCCCCAACCAGGCATGGTGCAAGGAGAACAGATAGTTAAACATCTTGCTATGAAGGCAAACAGAAGACTGGCTCCCATGTGGTTAGTAGAGTCTTATTACTTACCCTCACAGTGACACACTTCCTCCAACAAAGCCACACCTACTCCAAAAAAAGGCCACATCTCCTAACAGTGCCACTCCCTGGACCAAGTATATCCAAACCACCATAAAAGGCTCCTAATAAATATGCCAAGCACAAATGGTCAGCCTTAAAGCTATGTACATACAGGTAACATTAATTGGGCTCAGTAAGTTGTGCATGCATATATGTGTGTATGTGCATGCATGTGTGCATGTGTGTGTTTGTGTGTGTGTTTGTGTGTGTAAATAAGAATGAAAGAAGATGTCATAAACTTGAGTGGAGTGTGCAGGGGACATAGAGGAATTGCAGTGAGAAGATAAAAGGGTGGAATGATGTAAATGCAGTGTATTTTGTATGAAATTCTGTTAAAGGATAATAAGAGCCAGTGAGTCATTATTAAGATTCTTTCTGATACTAAACCATTGTATTTGCATCTGAGCATGCAAATTTGAGAAAACAAAGAAGTTTGTGAGTTATTGCCATCAATTAAGAAGACATTTCTGCTCACACTGTTGAAATGAGAGACTATACCTTATATTCACACACACAATAAAATCCTGGTGTATGGAAAATTTTGACAGTCTACATAATGAACTAACATGATTATAGCAACAGGGAGAGACACCTCATGTGATTCTTAAAATCCAGTGACAATCCCATAGTATAAATTACTAACTGTCTTCAGTTTCTCTGGGAGTATAAAAGTTTAAGTCTTATGTAAAGTAAATATGCAAAAGCAAACTATTTGAAACTCTAAATCACATTGATACATGCAGAATGTAATAATTTTCTAAATGTCTATAGAATTATTAATTATCTTAAGCCAGGATTGGGGATAATTGATTTCAGACTGAGCATTCCTGTCAAAATCCTGTTTTTGCTTTTAACAGTCCTGATGTTACTTAGAAATTCTCCTAAGTTCTAGGCAGCGTTTTCAACTCTATGATTAGAGCCATCACACATAGGCTCACAGCTGTAGAACACATTTAAGATTTTGTGCATGAGTTATGAATAAAAGTGTGAACTTTCTAGGTTATTATTAGATATTTGTTGAGTCAATAAAATATCAACCTACTTTTCACAAGGAACAAGGCTGGTTATATTCTGAACTATATAAATATATTTGAACAGCAAAATAGAGACAAATATGTAAGTAAAATCTGTTAAAGCCTTTGTTTTATTGCAGGATGGTTTTAGATTCATGTATTCTACTTAGCCCTAAATGGGACATTTTTATCTTCATCCCTCCTCCTGGTTATAAGGGTTCCTTTTAGAAGAGAAGGAAGAAAGACTGGAAGAGCCAGAGACCATGGAACACAGAAAACACAGAAACAGTGTTTTCTGGACACAGTAGTGTAGATGCACATTTGTGCTCACATGAGATACGACATCTTACACAAACTCTGTATGGGCTAAAGCTGGACAAATCCCGACAAAAGAAAAGCAGAGGTCTGAAGGCAGTAAAATACATAGTTGAGGAACTATTGGCCACTGATAGTTTCAGTGGAATGCTACATATCCATGAATATATGGGCAACAGTAATTGAACTCAGTGGCTTTAATAAAAAAAAGATTACAGTGTTCCATGGGTAAGGAAAGAGGGAGATCTGGGAGACTTGGGGGGTGAATATAATCCAAATAAATACAAAAATTATCAAAGGACTAATAAACTATAGAATAAAATAAGTAAAAAATAAAACTATGATTTCTGCCATAGAAAGCATTTACTGATAACACAATTGTAGTTTTTATTGAAACACCTGTGGATGTTAAAACTGCAGAGAGAATCCAGTACAGTTATTTTGATTATAGATATGATAATTATATCATGGCTTTCCAAGAATTTAGAGGTCATAAGTTATATGGCAAGGATTTGTAGACTTGGCTGACGACCATTATTATAAAGGATTACAGCTATTTATCAGGGAACAATTCATTGTGACGCATGTAGATTTTAGCATATAATTACATAATTAAAATAAAATAAAGATATTATATAGGGAGATGTTGTGCATACTTCATCCAATTTTACCCAGCAGTGAAATCCAGTAAAATTATGGTATGTCAAACTCCTAGCTTATACTCTCTTGCTATGATGAACCCATGGCCAAAACCTATGGAAGTTATTTATTTGGGTTATCATTTGGCATCACAGTACATTTCTGAAAGAAATCAGAGCAGGAAAACAGACAGGATCCTAGAAGCAGGGACTGAGGCAGAGACCATGGAGAAACAATGCTTAATGGCTTGCTCCCTGTGGATTGTTCAACTTGCATTCTTTATACAACCCAAGACTGCCCATGGATGACATCACCCATAGTGACCTGATTTCTCCAACATCAGTTATCAATCAAGAAACACCCCTACAGATATGTCCTCAGATCAATCTTATAGAAAAATTTATCAATTGAGTTTCTGTCTTCTGAGTGTGTCTCAAGTTGACAATAATTACCAGCCCACCAAAGTAGGATGTTGGCATTGACCCTATAAAGTTACAAAAACTTTCTAACCCCACATATAATTTTAACATGTTTTTATTGACAGTCCATATACTTTCCTTATATCTTTTACCCATTTTATTATTGAAATATTTTATTCTCTACCATGAAAGCCTGAGATATTTTTATATATTCTTCAATAGATATCTTTTTTGGTCAGGTGAATGGAATATCCTCTTATTGTGTCTATTTTATAGTATACAGCTTAGATTTTATGATTTCACAATAATCTCTTGTAAAGCTTTTGAGCTCATTAGTCTAAATTACAAACTTGTATGTATCTTACCAGTATAGGAGTTTTCTTTTTTGTAGGTACTAAAATAGAGGGGCTCATTGGCAAAGCAGAAAGTTGTCCACAGATACTTTACTGAGAACAGAAATGAGTTTAAAGAAAGATTAGGGGTTAAATGTGCAGAGATAGACCCAATAAGAAGGTAGTTCCAACTGGCTCCAAACTAATCAAGTAAAGACATGATAGAAGGGACAGAGAACTAGGTTAGGGATTACACTCTGCTTATACTCCCCAACCCTGATACTCTTGGAGGAGATATATATCAAGGACACTATTGCTCTTCCTTATACTCTTGCTTCAAAAATTAGTGTTAATAGCAATGGAATAAACAGTACACCATAATGGCTTTAACAAGAATCTTCTTTCTAGGGGGCAGTCTTGATGACCACATAACCAGGGAGCTGAAGATGAGGTAAGCAAGAAAGATTACAGCTGCATCTCTGGGACGATGATAGAGTTAACTTTGTCATGATAAAGCTACGAACTGACTATGTGAATCTGAGAACAGAAAGAGCATATGGCTAACAGCACAAGATAACTGCAGGGTCAATAGAAAACAAAGTCCAAGCCAGAGATGGACAGAGGGGTATTGTAACCCCTCCCAATGTAGGCAGTGCTTAAAAAACACATTGGTCATCTCTCTGATAGGGACAGGAAGATGTGCACAAAACGTGCAGACCCTCCATTATAATCCAGAGAACTAACCAATCTCCTATTAATTAACCCTACCTTTCTTTAGTTTCAATCATAGCCCTAAAATTTTCCTAAGTGAGGCCATTAAGTGAATCTCTTTGCTTGGAAATCCCTTCCATTTTTGTGATTAACTCTTGTTTCTTAACTTTATCATATTTCCATTTAAAAATAATCTAAACAAAATTTCCATATACTGGATGCAGCTTCACATATTGTAGATGATAACATTATGTCACAATGTCAAGAAGGTTGGACACTCCTGCGAGCTATTTGAAGAATTATTTGAGAGACTGAGGCAGAAGACATAAAGGGTTTATGAGCCCCCTTTCTGGTTTGGCCTCAGTGGGAGAAAGGTGTTTACTTGGCTGGGACTAAAAGTCTCAGAGTAGAGTGGTACCCCAAGAGGGGCTTCCCCTTCTCTAAGGGATCAATGGTGAAAGGTATTTGTAAGGGCAAGACTGGAAAGAGAGTACTGAGAATATAAATTGATTGAAAATATAAGTTCAGGAAATAGAATTATGTTTTTCTTTGATATGGACCACTATTTCTTCAGATATTAAGGAAAGATCTAAATATCTGTATTTTAATTTCCAAATTTTTTATGTAACTATGTCTATGTACTGTGCTGTTTGTATAAAACAATAATCTCCCTTAAGTTGTTACAATTAATATATGACTAAAATCTATTATCCTTAAAGTACTAACTTTTACTTCACATAGATATTTCCATGGGTTTTAAGATGAATTACACAGAGTTGGCTATATAAAATATATGATAATTTTTGTCATGTTAAGAAATGGGAAGAGGACTTTACTTAGATTAATGAAAACATTCAAAGGATCTTATCATCAACAGAGTACTCAGTAAGGGCCTGCATGAGCTAACATTTTTAGATTTTGAAGTTTTGTCCTGCCACTTAGATATGATTTATGAAATGGAAGGAAGGAGACTTTGGTCCCAGTCAGTCATATTAAGTCAGAGACACATAACCTTCCAATAGTATGCTTTTCCATTATTACCAGCTTAATAAAGTTTGCTATATACTAGGCAATCATCAAAACATTATTGAATAGAACTTCAGTAGCCACCTGCCCAACGACAAAAATTACTTCAATTTTGTACAAAAAGCAAGATAACCTGAAATCTCTGAGTGTCTTTCTATTATTTGTCACATGCAATTGCAACTAAATCTATTTGAGCATCTCTAGCAAATACATTGAGAAATTAAGAGCAGCCAGGAGGAGTACAGAGAATGGATTAAATAAACAGCAGGTATTTAGTCTCTAAAAGAGAATATTGGAGCTTAAGAGCAGGATAGAAAAGAACTGACTTTAAAACATCTGATGTTATTCTGGCCTCAATTTTTTCAAATTTGGAGTGATTTGCAAGAAGTCTCTAGCTGATCCCTCTGGTCAGTATATCCTGACATTGTAATAAGACTTAATCCAATGAGCAATAGAAAGTTTTTCACGGTCCTCAATAAAAAGAGTTAGAAAAGCTTTATACAAATGTATTATTCTTAAGCCTATAGGAGTCCTATTTATTGGTCTCATTTATACTTCTTATTCAAAGTGACCTAAGTACAGACAAGAAAATATGATAACACAACAACAACAAAATTCTAAATATACAGAGTTTTGAATCATAATTTATATTTTATTTATTTTTTTTTAAATTAAAAAACTTTATTTTTATTATCATTTAGGAATCAATACTGGAAATGTTAGGGAATTAGACAAAGCAACACAACTATCCAAAGTGATAAAAAAGACAAAATTATGTTTGGTAGAACCACTGGTGAAAAATAATAGTAACCTTGATTATTTTTTTTTTAGATATTTTATTTATTTACATGTAAATTTCTCCATTCCCAGTTTCCCCTCCAAAAA
>NW_022196911.1:36490864-36495748 GCF_008632895.1 Mastomys coucha | reverse complement strand
GAGGGGCAGCTAAGGTTGCTGATCCACCTCTGCCACTTGGAAGCTGAGAGGATCCTGTCCCTGCCTCCAGGCGGCTCCACTGCGACTCCTGGGGCCTGTGCCTCTCTGTTGTCTGCTCCCGGCTTAGGAACTCACTGGAGAGAAGATGGCCCATAATTTATATTTTATTAATATATAATCACCATTTAAAACTCCTTTCAAAATTTATAACAATTAGATTGCTTCCCTACTCCCCCTCCAATAATATCATTAACTTTATTTTACACAAGTCAACAAAATAAAACTTTCTATGCTGAGTGTGTAATTTTGTATCTTACATACTGCTAGAAAGAGCTTGAGTTATTTTATCCGAAAGAAAATAATCCAACCTTATAGTAAAGGACATAAATATAAATAAGAATTTAAAAGGCATGGGGAAAAAAAGGAAATAGACAAATCCCTCAGTTTACACAATTTCTACACATCCTTTAATTTGTATTAGATTACACTTTTAGTTTTAGCAATAATATTTGTATAGTTTTCCATTGAAGAAAAGAATAAAGCAAGTTCCTAAAAGAAATATAAAAAAACTTTTACCACATGATTATTTGTGATGGTGCTGTACATAATCAAATATAAGTCATATTATTTCAATAATAATCTAAGGTACCTTTGTGTTTTCCTTGAATTGTGAATGGGTTCCTTTGGCCTCATGCACAGTAGACAAAAATTCTACCACAGAGCAGTAACTCAAATATAAATATTATCATTGTTTACAGTTACAAGATTGTCTCCATGGCTAGAGTGCCAAATGCTTATAATTCCAATATTTGAGACAATGATATTTTTCTACTAGAGGCCATGGACTACATAACAAGGCCCAAACTAAACCAAACCAAACAAACAAACAAAAACTTGAACCATAAAACAAATGGATAGTTTTCCAAAGTTTTAATTAGTGAACACTAACATAGTCATCATTGAATTTTGGCCTGACTATACCAAATGGATAGCTAGCACTAATCATAAGTGAAAATTTTAAACTAAAGAGTCCTTATTCCATTATTCGACATGTATATAGGTATGTACTCAACCTGGCCATACACAGTGAGCAGAACATCAAAGAGCTTCCATTATAAAACTCTGGAAAGGGATGAACTACCTCTTCAATCTTGGTATTATATACCTCTTCAATCTGTATATAATAACTCTTCTTGTCTATTAAAGGAAAAAGAAACAGAAGGGAAGATGTAGGTAAGATTCTTTCTAATCCTTCAGGAAGATATATCTGACCTAATGATTAATACTAGATAAAATCAATTCAAATACCAGACACAATACACATTCCATAAATCCATGAGGCTGTGACAATGTGGTTCACAGGCTATATCTGAGCAAGAGGGAAAAGGGTCTAGACAGGTAAGTTCTTCTCTAATCCTATTCAAAGTCAGTTGTTCTATTACAAGTGTCTGTGTATTGGTTCTTATATTAACTACGCATTGATGTGCAACAAATTGTCCCTAAACTTACTTCCTTAAAAATAATTATTTATGTTCTTGAATTTTCTTTGACAAGCAGTAATCTGAGGGTAGATGGGTTACATGATAACATTTAGGGTCATCCATGAGATTGCTGCTAAAGGGTTGAGTGACACCACAGCTGCCTGTTTCCATGAATCTATGACTTGGCTGTTATCTGGAGACTACTATTCCTCCATATGGAGACCCTTAAAAGTGCCTGATGTCTTTATGATGTAGCAGTTATTTGTGGAGGGAATGCTCCGGGAATGCTAACAAGGAGAAAGTTTGGTTGTCCTTTCAGCACTGCATCAATATGTTCAAATGGTAACCTCACCAATGTTATCTTTCACATTACCTACCAGAAACTAAGATGAAAATTTTATCCACTTAATATCTCTCAGTAAAAGTTATATCTCTGGTGTGCTGAGATAAGTTGGAGCAAGTGTGTGTTTTCCTTAAATATGTCTGGTTCTTGTAGATGGGTAATATTTCTACTAGTTTTCCTAGATAAGAACCAACAGGGCCACATCAGTCAACTCCAAATATCTCCTCTACTTCCTCTAAAGCATACATTAAATATTAGTTTTTATGGTGACTATACCAAAGCTCTACAGACTGGTTGGCTCCAACAACACAATATTCATGTTTAGCAGTCTGAGAGAACATAATTATGAGATCATGAATAGGCAGCTTCCTTTCTTTTTGGCTAGAAGTTAGCTATATTTTTCTCTTCATCTTCTTATGAACTTTCCTCTATGTCTGATTTTTAACCTCTTGTTCTTTAAGGTCACTAACAATAAATTATGGCCTAAAGTAATGGTCAAACTTTAACTTAATAATGACTTCAAATTTCCATCCCCAGTTACTGTAACTTTCTGAGGAACTTGGGTTCTCACTTCAACACAAAAATATTAGAAGAAAAAATTCAGTAAATTCCATTTGATTTCTATATTATCATTTTTTCTTGGACTTTAGATGCAATTTGGTCAATAAAAACCATATTTGATTAGGTTACCAATGATTAAGATGTATTATTACTTTGGGTAATTATGAAGTAACTGTGACCTGTGAATATAGAATATACTTCATAATTGGCCTGAAGAAAGTAAAATAGATCCGTGCTTTTGACAAGGGACATTTTAGTTCATCATCCATTAATTTTTAACACCTATTTTTTCTTATTTTATTAACTTTTTATTGATGATTTATGAGTTTTTTTCCTTTATTAGATATTTTCTTTATTTACATATCATATGATTTCTCCTTTCCCAGTTTCCTTTCCAGAATAACAAACAAACAAACAAACAAACAAACAAAAAACCAACAACAAGAACAAACCCCTGTTGCCCCTCCCCTCCCCCCACTCCACCCTTTCCCACTTATTGGCCCTGGCCTTCCCCTACATGGGGCACAGAACCTTCACAAGGCCAAGGGCCTCTCCTCCCATTGATGATCGACTTTGCAATCCTCTACTATATACATGCTGCAAGAGCAATCAGTTCCACCATGTGTACTCCTTGGTTGCTGGTTGAGTCCCTGGGAACTCTGAGGGTACTAGTTAGTTCATATTGGTGTTCATCATAAGAGGCAGCAAACCCTTCAGCTCCTTTGGTCCTTTCTCTAACTCCTTCATTGGGGACCCGGTACTCAGTTCAATGGATGACTGTGAGCTTCTACTTCTGTATTATTTGGGTACTGTCAGAGCCTCCCAGGAGATAGCTATATCAGGCTGGATTGTCTTTCCTTCAGTCTCTGCTCCATAGTTAGTCTCTGAAACTCCTTCCATGGGTATTTGGTTCCCCCTTTTAAGAAGGAATGAAATGTCCACCTTTTGGTCTTCCTTCTTCTTGAGTTCCTTGTGGAATGTGAGTTGTTCTTCCTGTATTCCATAATTCTGGGCTAATAATCACTTATCAGAGAGTGCATACCATGTGTGTTCTTTTGTGATTGGGTTACCTCACTCAGGATGATACTCTCCAGATCCATCCATTCCCCTAGGAATTTCATAAATTCATTGTTTTTAATAGCTGAGTAGTACTCCATTGTGTAGATGTACCACAATTTCTGTATCCACTCCTCTGTTGAGGGACATCTGGGTTGTTTCCAGTTTCTGGCTATTATAAATAAGGCTGCTATGAACATGGTGGAGCATGTGTCCTTCTAACATGTTGCAGTATCTTTTGGGTATATGCCCAGGAGTGGTATAGCTGGGTCCTCCAGTAGAACTATGTCCAATTTCTGGAGGAACTGCCAAACTGACTTCCATAGTGGTTGTACCAGCTTGCAGTTCCACCAGGAATGAAGGAGTGTTCCTCTTTCTCCACAACCTCTCAAATATCTGCTGTCATCTGAGTTTTTTATCCTAGCCATTCTGACTGGTATGAGGTGAAATCTCAGGGTTGTTTTGATTTGCATTTCCCTGATGACTAAGAATGTTGAACAATTCTTTAGGTGCTTCTTAGCCAGTCAGTATTCCTCAGTTGAGAGTTCTTTGTTTAGCTCTGTACCTCATTTATTAATAGTGTTATTTGGTTCTCTGGAGTCTAACTTCTTGAGTTCTTTGTATTCATTGGATATTAACCCTCTATCAGATATAGGATTGGTAAAGATCTTTTCCCAATTTGCTGGTTGCTGTTTGTTCCTATTGACAGTGTCTTTTGCCTTACAGAAGCTTTGCAACTTTATGAGGTCCCATTTGTCAAATCTTGATCTTAGAGCAGAAGCTATTGACATTCTCTTCAGGAAATTTTCCCCTGTGCCTATTTGCTTGAGGTTCTTCCCCACTTTCTCTTCTATTAGTTTCAATGTGTCTGCTTTGATGTGGAGGTCCCTGTTCCACTTGGACTTGAGCTTTGTACAAGGAGATAGGAATGGATTGATTTGCATTCTTCTACATGCTAACCACCAGTTGAGCCATCACCATTTGTTAAAAATGCTGTCTTTTTTCCACTATATAGTTTTAGCTCCTTTGTCAAAGATCAAGTGACCCTGGGTGTGTGGGTTCATTTCTGGGTCTTTAATTCGGTTCCACTGATCTACCTGCCTGTCACTGTATCAATATCCTGCAGTTTTTTTATCACAATTGCGCTGTAGTACAGCTTAAGGTCCAGGATGGTGATTCCACCAGAGGTTCCTTTATTGTTGTGAATAGTTTTGACTATCCTAGGTTTTTTGTTGTTCCAGATGAATTTGCAAATTGCTCTTTCTAAGTCTGTGAAGAATTGAGTTGGAATTTTGATGGAGACTTCACTGAATCTGCAGACTGCCTTCTGGAGTATGATCATTTTTACTTTATTAATCCTACCAATACACGAGCTTGGGAGATCTTTCCATCTTCTGAGATCTTCTTCAGTTTCCTTCTTCAGAGTCTTGAAGTTCTTGTCAA
>NW_022196911.1:36478149-36489992 GCF_008632895.1 Mastomys coucha | reverse complement strand
AGAGTACCTTCTGTTTCTATTTTGTAGAATAGTTTGAAGAGTATTGGTATTAGGTCTTCTTTGAAGGTTTGTTAAAACTCTGGTCCTGGGCTTTTTTTTTGTTGGGAGACTATTAACGACTGTTTCTATTTCATTAGCAGATATGGGATCATTTAGATCGTTGATCTGATCTTGATTTGACTTTGGTACCTGTTATCTGTCTAGAAAATTGTCCATTTCATCCAGGTTTTCCAGTTTTGCTGAGTATAGGCTTTTGTAGTAGGATCTCATGATTTTTTGGATTTCCTCAGTGTCTGTTATGTCTCCCTTTTTATTTCTGATCTTGTTAATTAGGATACTGTCTCTGTACCCTCTAGTTAATCTGACTAAGGGTTTATCTATTTGTTGATTTTTCTCAAAGAACCAACTCCTGGTTTGGTTGATTTTTTGTATAGTTCCTTTTGTTTTTATTTGGTTGATTTCTTCCCTGAGTTTGATTATATCCTGCCTTTGACACCTCTTGGGTGAATTTGCTTCTTTTTGTTCTAGTGCTTTCAGGTATGCTTTCAAATTGCTGGTGTATGCACTCTCCAGTTTCTTTTTGGAGGCACTTAAAGCTATTATTTTTCCTCTTAGTACTGCTTTCATTGTGTCCCATCAATTTGAGTATGTTGTGGCTTCATTTTCATTAAACTCTAGAAAGTCTTTAATTTCTTTCTTTATTTCTTCCTTGACCAAGCTATCATTGAGTAGAGTGTTGTCAAGCTTCCATGTATATGTGGGCATTCTATTGTTTATGTTCTTATTGAGGAGCAGCCTTAGTCCATAGTGATCTGATAGGATACAAGGAATTATTTCAATCTTCTTGTATCTGTTGAGACCTGATTTGTGACCAATTTTATGGTCAATTTGTGTGTGGCACAATGTGTGCTTTGAGCTTGAGTAAAGTTTCTTTTATGAATGTAGATGCCCTTTGATTTGGAGCATAGAGGTTCAGAATTGAGAGTTCATCTTGGTAGATCATACCTTTGATGAATATGAAGTGTCCCTCCTTATCTTTTTTTATCACTTTAGGGTAAAAGTTGATTTTATTCAATATTAGAATGGCTACGCCAGCTTTTTACTTTGGACCATTGGCTTGGAGAATTGTTTTCCAGCCTTTTATCTGAGGTAGTGTCTGTCTTTGTCACTGAAGTGGGTTTCCTGTATGCAACAAAATGTTGGGTCCTGTTTATATACCCAATTTGATAGTCTATGTCTTTTTATTGGGGAATTGAGTCCATTGATATTAATAGATATTAAGGAAAAGAAATTGTTGCTTCCTGTTATTTTTGTTCTTAGAGTTGGAATTCCATTCATGTAGCTATCTTCTTTTAGTTTTGTTGGAGGATTACAGTTTTGCTTTTTCAGAGATGTAGTTCCCCTCCTTGTGTTGGAGTTTTCCATCTATTACCCTTTGAAGGGCTGGATTTGTGGAAATATATTGTGTGAATTTGGTTTTGTCGTTGAATACTTTGGTTTCTCCATCTATAGTTTTTGAGAGTTTTGCTGGGTAAAGTAGTCTGGGCTGGCATTTGTGTTCTCTTAGGTTCTGTATGACATTTGCCCAGGATCTTCTAGCTTTCATAGTCTCTGGTGAGAAGTCTGGTGTAATTCTGATAGGCCTGCCTTTATATGTTACTTGACCTTTTCCCCTTACTGCCTTTAGCATTCTTTCTTTGTTTTGTGCATTTGGTGTTTTGACTATTATGATGGGAGGAATTTCTTTTCTGGTCCAGTCTATTTTGGAGTTCTATAGGCTTCTTGTATGTTCATAGGCATCTCTTTCTTTAGGTTAGGGAAATTTTCTTCTATAATTTTGTTGAATATATTTACTGGCCCTTTAAGTGGGAGTCTTCACTCTCTTCTATACCTATTATCCTTAAGTTTGGTCTTCTCATTGTGTCCTGGATTTCCTGGATGTTTTGGGTTAGGAACTTTTTTGCAGTTTGCATTTTCTTTGCCTGTTGTGTCAAGGTTTTCTATGGTATCTTCTGTTCCTGAAATTCTCTCTTCTATCTCTTGTATTCTGTTGGTGATGCTTGTATCTATGTTTCCTGACTCCTTTCCTAAGATTTCTAACTCCAGAGTTGTCTCTCTTTGTCATTTCTTAATTGTTTCTATTTCCATTTTTTATGTCCTGGGTGGTTTTGTTCAATTCTTTTACCTGTTTGTTTGTATTTTCCTGTAATTCTTTATGGGATTTTTTTGTTTCATCTTTAAGGGCTTGTATCTCTTTACCTGTCTCCTGCTGTATTTCTTTAAGGGAGATATTCATGTCCTTCTTAAATTCCTCTAGTACCATTGTGAGATATGATTTTAGGGCCATATCTTGCTTTTCCAGTGTATTGGGATATCCAGGACTTGCTGTGGTGGGAGTACTAGGTTCTAATTAAGCCTAATCTTGGTTTCTGTTGGTAGGATTCTTGCATTTGCCTTTCACCATCTGTTCATTTCTGGTGTTAGATGTTCTTGCTGTCTCTGACTAGATCTTGTTCCTCCTGTGGGTCTATAAGCTAGTGTCATCACTTCTGGGAGAACAGATCTCCCCGGTAAATCCTGGGTGCAGATGGCTGTGGATCAGTTGTCCATCCTGAGTCCTGGGGTCAGAGCATACCCCGAAGACAGGATCTCTACCTGTGGGAAAGGTTCAGAGAGGGCTTTGGGTCTGTTGTTCCTCCTAGGTGTGGTCTGAGGTAGAAAGGATCCTGACCAGGCTGCCCTGTGACTTGTGAGGCCTGAGCCTCCTGGCTGGTCCTGCCTTAGAAAGTCACCAGAGAGAAAATGGCGGGTCTCACCCGAGTCCCTGGGTTAAAGCACTTCCTGAAGGTAGGCTCTCAGCTTGCAGTGAAGTGGCAGAGAGGGTTGCAGATTCACTGCTGTCACTTGTAGGTATAGATGGAGGTTGAGAGGATTCTTTCAGTGCCTCTCTGCAACTTGTGAGGCTTGTGCCTCCTGCTGGTCCCACCTTAGGAAGTCACCAGAGAGAAAATCAGTACTTATTATTTTAAACTCAGCAATGATGGAAGCAGATATTCATTTTTTAGAACTTATAGTGAAGTGGTTTGACTATCCTCTTTAGATGGCATGTATCATATCACAAATAGATTTTTCATATTAAGAGTTTGAGAGTCTCAAATTTCCACAGACATATTGTTGTTAGAGGATCACTCAAAATTTGATCGCTGAACAGATACTTCTCCAAAGAAGAAATATAAACCTCCCATCAGTACATCATTAACCATGAAGAAAGTTCATAATGGAAAATCATTTAAGATAGCCTATGACATTCACAAGGGTTGATATAACAAAAGCAAAACCAACCAGCCAAAAACCACATAGCTATTCTTGAAAATATGCAGAAAGTGGAACTGTCTTAGTTACTATTCTATTGCTGTGAAGAGCCATGGTGACCAAAGCAACTTATAAAATAAAGCATTAAATTGGAGGCTTACCTACAATCTCAGAGGGTTATTTCATGACCATCATGGTGGAAAGTTTGGAAACAGATGAGTAGGTGGGCAGGAATGTCAAAGAACAGTAGCTGAAAGCCTATATCCAGATTTATAACAGGCTTAGAAAGCAAGAATGGGCTTGGCATTGACTACTGAAATATCAAAGCCTACTTTCAGTGACATGTCTCCTCTAATAAGGACACACCTCCTAATATGTCTCAAAATAATTCCTCCAATTAGCTTTCAAGTATATGAGTCCCACTCAAACAACCTTAGGAATGATCATTTAGTGTAGTTGGAACATACAAAGCCCTTTACAAGATGACCTAGTAGTGCTATGAAATATTAAACAGACTTGTAACTTGGCAATTTCACTCCCAGTTATATACCTAAAAGAAATATTTTAAATATGCTTAGATAAACACTTATTCACACATGTTCATAGAAAAGTTTCCATAATAGCCAAAGATGAGTGAATGCATGTATCTACAAACTTGATAAGTAAATATGGTATATCCATATATTAAATTATTATTGAACAACAAGGAGAAATATGATACTGATACATGTTACATTAATGTATCTTGAAGGTATTATGCTAGAAAAAAGACTCTAGTACCAAAGGGCCAATGAGGAAATCCTTTTATATAAAATGTCTAGCATGAGTCAGTGCAGAGACTCAGAGTTGCTTTGGGCTAGAAGGGGTTTGGAGGAAAATCATGAGCATCTGCTATCTCGAATGAGATTTCTCTTTAGAGTGCATAAGTTCTTCAGCATGATGATCATGTTTGTGCAGTTTTATGAAGAGATGTCTGAAAATTGAGAGGCACTTGTTATGCAGCTATAAATACTAGCATTTAGTTCTCAGCATGAACATAGCATGCTAGGTCTTCTGTACAAGCTTGTAACACAACCTTACAGGAGCAGAGACAGCAGTAAGCAGTACTATGGCTTTCTGGCTTCCAGCTCAGCCAAGAACATGTGAACCTGTGGCTCAGGAGACTGCACTTCAAAAGAAGAGATGGAGAGTGATAGAAGATGGTATCTTCTGACCTCAGTATGATGGGAGCATTTCTTGGATTCACATAGTGTGTGTGTGTGTGTGTGTGTGTATGTTTACATACACATACACACACACACACACACACACACACACACACACACACTAACACACTAAATCGTTAAAAGTGCCAATCACTAACATTTCAAGTATTCACATTTGATTTATGTGTTCTTCAGCAAATACAAAAATAGGCATTAAATTATTAGACATCTTTGATATAAAGTGATCAACAAGATATCCTTTATTCTTTAAATAATTCATCAGAATCATGACTCAAACCAAGCAAATCCAGGGAAGAAATTGAATTCCTCTAGTTCCCAGAAATATGTTCTACATCTCCATGACAATGTTTTCTCCTGATTTTCTGTATGACTTCAATGGGCACCACTTCACATTAGTGAAAAGATGACATCAACTGGGATTGTGTAGTAAATCACATGAAGAGCAAGGCATAGTGAGCCTGATTTGACTATCATCCTAAAGGGAAAAAGTGCCATGCAGTTAACTATCTGAGCTTCCAAAGGTTATCTGAATCTCAAATTATTTCCAAGGACTCAGCATCCACTTTGTACTTTATCATCTTGTTCCAGGACCATGAAATTAGCATTAAGAAAAAAGAAGAGAAAAAATTTACTGAATCTAAGAGTCACTTCTCTGAAACATTTATGACTGCTTTATAAACAGAAAGAAAACAGTGCAGCAACCCCAAATAACCTTCAGAACAAAATCTAAATCACTTCAGGTTTAGAGGAATTTAAAAAATATGCACATATGATAGAAATTGGTAATCTAATATTTCCCCTAATTTAATTTTCACATGCCAGAGGTACAGAGTAAAGATGTGTTAAAATGCAGGCAACAACTTTATACAATTAACCTTCCTCCTTATAAGAGGTTGTGGGGATGGCATTGGCAAACATTTTTCTGTACAACAAATTTTAATTTATGGTTGATTTGAGCTTTTTAAAGGTGAATAGGGGGTCAGTTTCCTTGATATTTCATTATAAATGTGGCTTATAAATGAAAATTTTTTTCTGTTTCCTTGAAGATTCATGTTTTCTCTTCAGAATGCTGTAAATTTCACATGTGCAAGGTCTAGCTTATGGAAATAGTGATCAAATACTTTACCTGTGAAAAGTGATTCTTTTTTAAAAGTCATAATGAAATAATAAAAAAGTATGCAGTTCAATAAGAGATTGAAAACACTGTTATATTTAAGAAATAATTAATCATAAGAAAACATTCTTTGTCTTACAATAAGTATGAGATTTAATGTTACTTTTATGTTTCCTGAGAAAAGTAATGCCTAGTTTTCCAATATAAAGAATATCTGTATACTTCAGGAGCAAGTGTCATTGAAAAATCCCCTCATCATTAACTTCTTACTATAGTTCCTATCATTTTTTTGTCATTTGCAGTAATGTTGATAGAATTGGAGATCATTACTAAATTATAGATGCCAGAGCCAAATTTGCCACAAGGACAAAAATTTACCAGATGTTTTTTCTCTCATATGCAGAATTAAATTATTATAATTATTTATTATTATGTATTTATCAACCTACCTATCATATATACATGCATATGTATATATGTACATGTACAGATATATACATCATGTATATATATATATATATATATATTATAGGTAGTTTGATAAATATATATATTCACATATATACTCATCTACCCATCCATCTATCTATCCACCTATCTATCTCCCTCATCTATACATCTACCTAACTATCCAGAGAATTAAATGCAAAAGACTATTTGCAGGTAAGAGTGGAATTAAATTAAAGGAAAAAGTGAACTTCATTAATGATGGAGAGATAAATATAGCATGTTTTGTCTCAAGTATAAAATCTAGATTTAAATGTATACATATGCAAAATAAAATGACCTGAATATGTGAAAACATTATAATGAAATTTACTCTTTTGTATGCTAGTTTAAAAAATTAAAAAGCCCATGATATCAGAAGATGAAAATGAATATGTTAAGATCTCATCTTCAGATTTACTTTCAAAATTAAAAAAACATTTTATCAATTATTTAAGAATTTCATATTCTTTCTTTGTGACCTTGAAAGTGAAGATAATTAAAGTGTCTCATATATAACCTTTTCCTGTCTAGCAGGCATTTGAAAAATATTAGGGAATACTAATTATAGTGACAACTTGAATTAAATAGATTTCATTATGCTCCATTTGTGTGTTAGAAAAATAACAGAAAGAAATTCTAATAACAATTAACAGTTATTTGCCAGACAAGTTAAAGAAACCACAATTATAAAAAAAAAAGAAAGAAAGAAACCATAGTTATGTTAAATATATAATTTAAAGGGACTTTCCCTTGGTCCCTTATACCAATATTCCAAACCCCATAGAAATAAAACAGTTTTGAAGGAGAACTACATATGCTTAAGTGACAATTAAATACTAAGTCTGACCCTTAATTCTCCTAACTTACTGCAGGGGCAATTGAAACTTCCTTTCTATACCTCCAGTTTTGTTAATTATTTCATTAATTCAGTGATACATTACTCTTCTAAAACTGAGCTAATTCCAAGGACCCATGAAGATACTCAGGTAGCAAAAATTAATATAAAAAAACTACCTGGCCCCTGGGCAGGGGTGCACTGTCAGGTCATCAAGGAAAGTAATTTTTGAAATGGAAACATTGGTATATCGACAGTGTTATTTTATTTGCTATAAAGAAATTGATTTCTACATAGTGCTTTTAATAATCAAAGTAGGCTAACCTAAATCATAAATGAAAATCTATTGTATATTTTACTACTCTATCTATAAGGGATAACCACAGTGGAATCCATTCTAGATTCACTCAGCATAGGGTTCAAAACAGACATTTGGAATAAATTTAGACAGAGGAAGGTGTCCTAGATTCTGGGCTCATCATACTGCAAACTGGGAAGAAATATTTAAAGGTCACTTGATATATCTCTCTGTCCTTCTGAGAGATAAATTTTCCCCAAGCCTGAGCTTATCAGAACCTTTAAGTTTGAGATAAGAAAGCAATTTTTTATTTTATATTCCCAATGCCTAGTGCTGCATAAACATTCAGTGTGTGTTATTGAATGATCTTCCTTCAGCTTTCTATGCCACTCACCAACGAAGGCTAGGGTTCTGTTTGAAAAATAGTTCTCTTACAGAGCATTTCATAATGTTCAAAAATGCATCTCCTTGTTTTCCACATTCACTCCCTATCCAAGCAGGATAGATCCATAGAACTTAAAACAGAAAATCTTCAATGCTAATGATGCAGATTTCATTTAATCCACAGAAACTGAAACAACTGTGCCTCCTTTATCTCAAGCACCCTAGCTAGATGAACCTTTCTGACCACACATTCCAGATGGCAAGGCTAGAAAATTATAGATGCTTGGATCCTTAAGTCATCATTTGGAGGAGAGCTTTTTTTTTTTGGAGAACTGCCCAAACTACATTAAAATATGATACAAAAAGTATTCTTTTATTAAAATAAGCCATTGAATCTAACAGCAGTCATCATTAATTAATCTTAAACAATAAGAGCACCAAAATTAATGTCAGGAATGATAAATAACAAAACAATGTAAAAATTGTCAGAGATCAAGTTTGGAAATTTGGGCAAACAAGAAAGTTTGGAAGCAGAAAATAAAATTTTTCATTATAAGCAAAATAAGTATATAGAATAATGTATGATCACATGATGATTCAGCAAACAACTTTAGAGGAAAAGTCAGAAAGCAGAAAATTATGATATTATATGACAATAGAGGTGGGTTGGTAAGCAGGGGGAGTGGGGAGGGAATAGTTTTTTTTTCTCTCCAGAGGAGAAACCAAGAAAGGAGAGGACATTTGAAATGTGAATAAAGAAAATACCTAATAAAAAAATGCCTCTTCTTGTGACCCCTTATTCTTTCCATCACAGTTAAACTTTTTATTATGTAAATGTTTCCGATGCTTATTCTAAGTTGTGTTGCTTACTTATTGAGGATGGGCCTCACTAGAAAAATATCTCCATGAACATGGAACGTAAGCCTCATGTTGACCATCTTACCACAGAATTTTTCAGTATTTGGGGCAGTGGGAAATGCATATTGAATAAGAAAGAAAGAACTTTTAATGTGCTTTCTTCTTTGAACTGGAGTCTCTGAATCAGTACGCAGCAGGACTTTTAGTTGTTGTTACTGTTGTTGATGATGTTCTTTTTCTATCTTATTCTCCTTCACATTTTATTGTTTTTCTAAAAGGTTTTTGCTTCCTCTTCCTTTATGTATCTAGTTTATTAGTCTCTCCATTAACATTAATCTCTGGTACCAAATTCATATAGTAGGTTGATAGCTTCCAACTTATCTTCAAGAAAAAAAAAACTACTTTGAGTCAAGACCAATTATCTATGATAATTTGGTTGTGGGTACAGTAACACATAAGTCTATATCTTTGTCCTGTTGCAAGAATCTCAAATTCTCAAATTCTCTATTACAATTTTTTTATTGCAAAAGGACAAAGATAATTAATGAATTTTTAAATAACAATCCACAATCGATATAACATAAACCTTTTATTAAGTGGAATATCAGGATACCAGTTGTCTTAGAGTTTTATTGCTGTGAAGGGATTCCCCGATGAAGGCAACTCTTATAGAGGCAAATAGTTCATTGGGGCTGGCTTACACTTTCAGAGGTTCAGCCTATTATCATCATGGTGGGAAGCATGGCATCATGCCGGTAAAAATTGTGCTGGAGGAGTAAATAGTTCTACACCTTGATCTGCAGACAACCAGGAGGAGGATCTGATTTCACATTGGGTGGAACTTGAACATAGGAGACCTCAAAGCTTACTCCAACAGTGAAACATTTGCTCCAACAAAGTCACACCTACTCCAACAAAAACCACATCTCCTAATAGGGCTACTCCCTATGGCCAAGCATTCTAACACATGAATCTACAGGAGGCAAACCTATTCAAGCCACAACACCAATCACAGAAATTAATTTTTAAAATTTAACCTTTCAATCTCATTGGAAAAAAAAACACAATGATAATAGATTCCATTAACTGTATAGAATGGGGTGAATACAAACATATTGCTATCAAATAGAATGCAAAGTGATTCTAAAATATTTATTACTACTTATTCAAAGTTATGGACTGAAACCCTAAAAAATAAACATTTCATTTTTTAAACTTTAAATACAACACTAATAAAATAGCTGTTCCTTTGTTAACTATTCATCTTTATTTGAGGAACCATATAAATGTGTGTGTGGATGGTTAATCTAAACTGCCAGTTTTGTGAGATTATGAAATGCTTTTAGGGGTGGAGAGATATCTCAGTTATTAAAGCCAAGGTTCACAAACAAACCATCAAAAAACACCTTAGGATTTGTAAGACCTCTCAGTGTTTTTGTGAGGGTACTCCCAGAGATGCTTACCCTAGGAGAGCTCTTGCCAAATGTCCTCTTGTGACTTTATAAGAGGACAGATTATTATGAAGTGGTGAAAGGTAACATTTGTTGCCTAAATGGAAGGAGTAATCCATTGGAGATGTGCCCCAGGGGAAGGAATATATTTTTCCCTGGCCTGTGCTTTCTGCCTTTTTCTCTGTTCCCTGTACTTCATTATGATGTCCCTCAGCCAAGTGTTCTCGTGGCAATACTGGCCTCATAAGATTAAATGACTAAGAACCAAATCCTCTGAAATGTTTATCTGAATAAAGCTTTCTTTTTTTAAGTGCCTTATGTCACATTAACAAAAAAACTAATGCATCATGGAAGCCCAATACCATTGCTTTAAAATTAAATTTAAATACAAAGTTTGTCATATCTTTTCCTAACTACCAAGTTTTAAGATTAGATATATCTTTTAAGTAAATCTGTGTCTTTGAACTTTGCTTCTTTCAACTTCTGTTTTTCTCTACTTCATAATAAATTCTAAGTCTCTCAAACTCCATCTCTGTGATTAAGAGTTTTTTCACTGTAGCTTGAAGAGTTAGGTCCTTGAAAAATTGGATAGTACCTACTACTAGAAATTATCAGTTTTTTTCCTTGCCGCAACACGATTACCCCCATCCCTCAAAGTTATCAGTTTCAGTGAAACTGTTCAATGTTTAGAAAAATCAAGTTCAGACTTTTATAGCATTACAATCCCAGATAATCACTCCTAGTCCCAAATCCCCACTCAGTTAATATCTACATAAGTGTAAGAAGAGAACTTTTTATTTTATTTTGTAAGAATTGAGCAAGTAAGGACACCTCATAAAAATACCAAGGAGCAAGGAATGTCCATTTAGCCTAAAGACAGAACTTCAGAAAGGTTTACAGAGCAAATACCCATCCCCAAGAAATGCTCAGTTCCAGGAAACGTCCCTGGGAGGGCAGATCTCCCCCCTACCCCTCCTACTGCAATCGGTATCTCCCCCTCACCTGGTGCATAAAAGTCAATGAGAACAAAAGACAATGGGCTCCACCAATGAGAGATAACTAACTCATGCTGTAAACCTATGTACTGGGAAGGTATAAAAAGTGTGTGCTTTTGTTCCTGGTCATTGCCTTTGCTCTGAATGCTGGACGACCCCAGTATACTGGCAATAAAAACCTCATGCAAATTGCAGCGATCTCCCTCCTGATTCTTCACGAGTGGGGCACCCATGCTGAATACAACAATTTTAGCATCTGTATGGTTCTAGGAAATCTATCTATTAATAAGAATGTTATACTATAAAATGAATCATAGTGAGTCATCATGATCCATGTTAAGGAGGACTACAAACTAAATACACTTTTGAAGTTTCCAGAGGACAGTAAAGCTTACGAGCTTTACTGGAACAGAGATACAGTATCCTTGATATCTTATAAGACATTGAAGTTGACTGACTGAGTTGCACTTTAGCTATTTGATAATTCCATTCATGCCTTCGGGACATTTGACCCCACCATTCCTTTTCCATCTTAGGCTGTTTGTGTTGCCATAACACAATTCATAAGAAATAGAAATGTGTTTTGCTTGTTTGTAGAGAGTCTGTGATACACATGCCTGCTATCTAGGGTAGACTATTTATCTCACTTAGCAGAAGACAAGTTCAAAGGCATTGAAAGTTCTATAAGAAAGATCTCCTTGTGTTTTCAAGTAACCATGGCCTCAAATGAATGTTTCTATAGATAGACTTGAATTATAGTGTAAAAACATTGAAAGTATAAGAAATATATATGTGATGACAAATTACTGACAAAGAAAAGTGAACTGGGAAATTTAAAAAGAACAAACACATAAAACTTTTTTTTTTTTTTTTTTTTTTTT
>NW_022196911.1:36476442-36478119 GCF_008632895.1 Mastomys coucha | reverse complement strand
GCTGCACTGGCTAACTTCATGAAAAACAGTTGGACAAATAAGTAATTTCTGCTGGTTGTCCATATTTCCTAGAGATCTTTCAAAGGCTGAGTCATAGATCAGTGGGAAATCACTTCTTTGATTGTAAAAGACATGGAATCTCATCAAGAACACTGAAAAGCAAAAAGTATTTACTTCATCCTACAATAAAATTTGAACATTTATTTTATGGCAAACCCATTGTTTTATATTTAAAAAAATGTTTTGCATTTGAAAACTTGGGGCACTATTAATGCAAGCCTTTATAAGAAAATGCCTTGCTGGTGCTTGAGAGATAATTCAGCAGTTAACACCACCTGATGTCTACGAGAGGACTCAGCTTCTCTTCTCGCAGTGCTCATGGTGACTCACAACAATATGCAATTCCAGTTCCAGGGAACCTGATGCCCTTTTCAGATCTTGGCAGGCAGCACACACATACATACACACACAGTCCACACAATACATACATACATACATACATACATTTATACAGTAAGGTACACTTACAAATAAAGTGAGATAACTAAATATGCTTTAAAATAAAAACAGACAAATAACTTGGAAAAGTCTGTGATGGGTCATCTATCATTTTTCCTTTGCATGTTAAACTAGTTATAATGGCATCACTTTCCTCTTTTTATAAGGGAATAATGGCAGTCTTTAGTTATTCCTCAGGAAAAAAAGTGATGGTTATTGAAGGGATGAGGAATTGTTGCTGTAAATGTGTTGTTATTGAGCAAAGTAATTTCCTTGCGAGAGCTGCAAAGGAAGAGAAACTGAAGAGCTGAAGCTAGAGTCTCATTCAGAAAAAATTAAAGTGGATGGTTTTAGCTCTTTTGTCAAAGAACAAGTAACCATATGTGTGGGGACAGTATTTTTAACAAGTGGTGCTGGTTTAACTAGCAGTCATCATGGAGAAGAATGCAAATTGATCTATTCTTATCTTCCTATACAAAGCTTCCTGTACATTGAATCTAATAGAAGAGAAAGTGGGGAAAAGTCCAGGACACATAGGAACAGAGGAAAAGTTCCTGAACAGAACACCAATGGCTTAGGCTTTAAGAACAAGAAATAACAAATGGAACCTCATAAAATTGCAAAGCTTCTGTAAGGCAAAGAACACTGCTAATAGGACAAAATGGTAACCAACAGATTGGGAAAAGATAGAGGACTAATATCCAATGTATAGAGAAACAAGTAACCCTATTAAAAATGGAGTACAGAGCTAAACAAAGAATTCTTAACTGAGGAATACCAAATGATTGAGAAGCACCTAAATTAATGTTCAACATCCTTAGTCATCAGGGAAATGCAAATGAAAACAACCCTGAGATTCGACCTCACACCAGTCGGAATGGCTATGATAAAAAACTCAGGTGACAGCAGATTCTGGTGAGGTTGTAGAGAAAGAGGAATACTCCTCCATTGTTGGTGGGATTGCAAACTGGTGCAACCACTCTGGAAATCAGTTTGGAGGTTCCCCAGAAAATTGGACATAGCACTATGCTAGGACCCAGTTATACCACTCCTAGGCAGAAGATGCTCCAACATGTAATAAGATCACATGCTCCACTATATTCATAGCAGCCATATTTATAATAGCCAGAAACTGGAAACAGCCCAGATGTCCCTCAATAGAGAATTGGATACCAAAGA
>NW_022196911.1:36447450-36476432 GCF_008632895.1 Mastomys coucha | reverse complement strand
GAAAGAAAGAAAGAACAATGACTTCATGAAATTCGAACACAAGTGGATGGAAGTTGAAAATAATCATCCTGAGTGAGATAACTCAGTTACAAAAGAACACACATGGCATGTACTCACTGATAAGTGGTTATTAGCCCAAAATTTCAGAATACCCAAGATTTAATTCACAGACCATATGAAGCCTAAGAAGAAGGAAAACGAAATGTGGATGCTTCAGTGCTTCTTAGAATGGTGAATAAAATACTCACAAGAGAAAATATGGACACAAAGTGTGGAGCAGAGACTGAAGGAAAAGCCATCCAGAGACTGACTGCCCCACATGGGGATCCATCCCATATACAGCCACCAAACCAAGACACTGTTGTGAATGCCAGAAAGTGTTTGCTGATGAAAGCCTGATATGGCTGACTCCTGAGAGGCTCTGCCTGAGCCTGACAAATTCAGAGGCAGATGCTTGCAGCCAACCATTGGCCTGAGCACAGGAGTGCCTGATGGAGGACTTCAAGAAGGGACTAAAGGAGCTGAGGGGGGTTGCAGCCCCATGGAGGGAGCAACAGTATCAACAGGCCAGATAGCCTAGAGCTCCAAGGTACCACCAACCAAAAATACACATGGAGGGACCCATGGCTCTGACCGCATATTTGATAGAGGATGGCCTTGTTGGATATCATTGGGAGAAGAGGTCCTTGGGCCAGCGGAGGTTCGATGCCCCAGTGTAGGGAAATGCCAGAGCTGGAAGGCAGGAGTAGGTGGGAGAACACCCTCATGAGGCAGGGGATGGGGGATGAGATGGGATACTTCTGGAGGGGAGACCTAGAAAGGGGAAAACATTCAAAATGTAAATAATAAAGAAAATATCCAATTAAAAAATGACAAAAAAAATCCAGAATAAACAAGGACATCTGTAACTGTATAGTATTGAGGGAGTGTGCTGGCTCATCTTAGTTATGAATTTGATTGACTCTGGGATTACCTAAATAGCAAGCCACTGGGAACTCTTGTGAGAGACTTTTGTGATTACATTTCTTTAGAAGGGAAGACCAACCCTAACACATGTGGCACCTTCTAATGTCAGCCAGACAAAAAGCCATGCTTTTGCCTGTTTGCCTTCACTCTTGCTGGCCAACTTACCTATTCTACGACTGCTGTATTCCTTTACAGCTATTAGAACCAGCTTCGTTAGGATTCCAAAGGAAGATGAAAGCCAGTAGTTCTACAGGAATCTTCAAGCCTTCAGTGCCAAACTGGGATTACTGACATATTCAGCACTGGGAACTAAGAGATTACTGGATTTTCAGTCTCCAATGTGGGGTAGTTGTTGCTGGACTACCAAGACCATTCTACATTACTTTTTCTAATAAATCCCTCCTTTTAGAAATATTTCCTTTATTTTTTGAAACTAAGATCTATTATAATAGCATTTCTCTCCTTCTCTTTCTTTCTTCCAACCTTCCATAAATCCCTCATTACCCTCTCAAATTCATAATAAATCCCACTGTAATGTATGTCTTCATTCTTTTAGCTCATTCCTTTAAACATCCTACTGTGAGAGTAAGGCACAACTCCAGCTCTTCCTACCTCAGTTAGCCCAATCTAAAAATCTCCTTACAGATATGCCTAGAAGTTTGAATCTTAATAGACCCTAGATCCTGCCAATAGGGGAATTGGTATCAATCATCACAGATTCTATCCTTGGTTTATTTATTTATTTTTGTTCTATCTCCTTTCTATTTAGAGTAAATGTTCTCTGTAATAAAATACATACTTTATACATTTTCATGAGAACCCATAGCAAAAAATGAGAAATGAATAGAGTGGTGAATGAATGAGCAATATAAAATGATTATTTTAATGACACCCTCTTCAATTAGTTTCATAAATTATATCTAATGAAATTTCTAAAATTCTAATACGTCCCTAGACCCAGCTTAAAACAAAAACCAAATTGTTTAGAATTCAATGTTGAATATTGTCTCTGAAGCCATTTTCCTCAGCAGAAAATAGAAGTTTTACTGGCCTTAATTCCCATCTCTAAATTCATTTCATATCCAAACAAGCTATTGTATTCAATAAATATTTATAAAGCTCCCTCATGACACAAATTCAAAGTTCTGTCAATGAGAAAAGGTTAGCAAAGCTCAATTAGACTAAGCAGAATACTCCAGAGAACAGAACTGTCTCTAGCATTTTAAAAGCACCCATAGTGAGTTAGAGCTTCCTATGTCCTTAGAAGAGGAGTTTTATAGCTCGATGCTGCAGTTGACAGATTTGTCAGTCACACCTTCCCATGCTAGTCCCTTTGAAAATAGACAATAAGCCACCACATCAGTACTGTACATAGTAATAAAAGAAAATGACTTATCTTTAAGTGAACAGTTCCAGCTATTCCTGCCCTGAATTAAGGACCTATGGCTTTAAGACTGACAAGTCGATGTTCTTTTCCAACTTAAGTAAAGTCCACTTAATATGGGACACTGTGCAGCTAACTAGACTAAGAGACTCTTGCAAAGGCTCATGGGAACTTGATTTTTTTTTACCTTGTAACAATCTCTTAAGTATAAGTGTAAATGAACCTGAACTTTTTATTGTGGTCAACAGAGATTTATAATTTATAGACTGGATAGAAACAGCCAACACCAAGCCTTCATCTAAATATATGCTTGGGTAAGGAGAAAACTGAAGGGGACCGTCCCGCGGTCTCCTTTCTCCGTGGGTATTCACGAACTGGGTTAAATGAGTCCTGGGAAGGCAAATGGTTAATAAGGAAAGACACAGACACCAGGTAGATGTGATAAGAGAGAGATTTACTGTAATTCACTCAGTATTTATAGTTACGTTTAGGAACCAGACCCAGAGGAAATCAAAACCTGCCCATCTAACATAAACACAAGAAAATCCATTAACACCAGACCAGAGGAGGATCTTGAAAGAAAGATCCAGCAAACCTTTAACATAAACATGAGACCTGCTAAGTCTTTGATCTAAGGAGCAGCAGTTAGGGTTCCACACAGCGGGTGTCCAGCCCCAACTTCCAGCCTGTCAGGGCTGCATAAGGAAACCAAGTCGCTCCCAAGCAAAAAGGGGGGTTGGGGACCACAGGAAACTATATTTGGTAGCTATAGACTATAAAGAACTCCCCTAAGATAAACCACGAACATCCTCCTGGTCTCTTCGTGAACCAATTTGTATAAGTGAATAGCAAAGAATTCTAGCAATATTTTACAACTCTACAGAAAATGAACAGATTTTAAGAGTGAGAAGACAATGCATTAGAAAATGTTGAGTGTTATAACACCAACTACTAATTACCAACAAAGGCTAGTACATAAATGCATTTCTAAATTATTAGTCTTTTAGATCAGTTCTGATGCCTAACATTGTAACAAACTCTTTATTTGACTTTAGGCAAGTTTCTTTGTAACTCATCATTTTTATCAGTAAAAATGGGAATAATAGCATCCCTCTACTGCCTTCTAAAATTACTGTAAAGTTAAAATGAGATGATAGAAAATTAATGTTCTTCACTCAAGTTTAAAACATCACATGATCAAAGCCAACTGTCTACAGTTAGGATTAGAGAAAAAATTGTGATACTATGCTGAAAAAAAATTATAAATATAATGTAAGAGACATTTCAATTAACTGGCAACTATCAAGCTAAAGACAAAAACAATAACTGTTTTCTAGCTCAAGTGATGAAAGAGGGTATCATGCTTTGTACTAGGCAGAGCAAAGAGAGACTGCTCGGAGCTTTCAGTGTTTCTCAGTAAGTGATAGGGAGGAAATTGGAAACTGTTCACAGGGACAAACTTGGAACAATCAGGGATGATTACACAGGACAAGTAAAGTTTCAGAAGTGCTCATTAGAGCACTATGTTAGAAAAGAAATTTGAGTTGCAATATGCCTAGCAATTAGAGCTGCCCACAAGTGAAAGGACGATGCTGCACATTAATGAACTCCTGTCATCAGAAGCAGTGAGGCTTCAGCTAGCTTATCAATCACCTGTCAGGGTGCTGTGAAAGAAAGGATGATAGACACTTCCCAAAGCCCCTTCCTACAAGATAATTATAAAATTATGAATATAACAAAGTGCCTTAAGCTATATTTTCTTTTATGTTTATGTGTATATGTGTCTGAGTTGTGTACATGCCTGCATATGCCAGAAGATGGTGTCTAATCTTTGGAGCCAGAGTTACAAACTGTTATGTGAGCAGGCTGACATGAATTCTGGGAACCAAATTTTTGTCCTTTTTAAGAGCAACAAGTGCTCCTACAACTAAATCAACTCTACCTTTGTTTTTTATTTATATTGTTATCTTATAGAAATAGATTTTTCCAATAAAATATCTATTGAGTATTATATAATCACACTATTATTGTAAGGATAATGACTCTGAGTGTCAGAAAGGGAAGCAGAAAAATGAGCCTTCTTTAAACTGATTTTTCATCAGATCATTAACTTTAAATGCTTATGGCTTGCATGATGCTACTACCAAGTTCATGATCAAAAGCCAATTGTTTTCGATGGGGATATGCAATTCATCTATCATTTCCAGTAAATGAGGTATTAATATATTTTCAAGCATATGCTTTAAACTATTCTGTTTTTAAATCTTTGCAAAATAATATTTTCTAATTTCTTCAAGAATTTCATACAATATAGTCTGCTTATATTCATATTTTTAACTCCTTCCAGATCTACCCTCTTGACTCTCACTTATCTTCCTACCCATTACATTTGGATTTTATTCTTCCTTTTTTAACCCACTGAATGCAATGTGTATTGCCCAGCCCATTTAACAGAGTGGAACCTGCTTCACAGTGTAGTCAACATGCCAAAGGTCACACCATTAAAAATAAGTTGACTTTTTCTCTCCAAGTAACTTTCAAGTACCAATAGCTACTCAGCCAGTGGTAAGTTGTCATGTCTACCCTCTCAGCTCCATGCTGAAATTTTGCCTAGCTTTAGTAACACAGATCTCATGCATACTTTCACAATCACTAAGTTCATAAATACAAGAGCCATGTTTTTTCCAAAAATATTTTTTTCTTGAGGTCACCCAACAACCTGGGTTTAAAGTCTTTTTATTCCCTCTTCTATGAAGATCAGCAGGCTCCAGGGCAGGGTCATGGTATGTTTATTTCATTATGGGCTGAATACTCTAAAATTTCTTATTCCTTCTGTGTTGACCCGTAGATGGTCTCTGCATTAATTGTCATCAACTCTTAGAAAATGCATCTCTGAAAAGGGTTGGAGGATGCCCTGTTCTATGGATATAGCAATAAGTAAATAGGGGTCATTTAATACTTTGTTAATTTAAGGGCTATGATAAATCTAGCCAGACATAGGTTCTTGGCCTTGTTATCATTGACAAGTATGAGTTTAATCTTACAGAGTGGGCTATAGATCCAGTCAGAACTAAGTGGTTGGTTACTTCTATAATATTCGTAATTACCCAGTATTTTTCTAGTGAATACATTTTATTATCCCAGATATTATTGTAGCTCTTAGGGTTCACAGCTTGGTGAGACTGAGGATAACTTTCTCCTCCAAAAGCATGCAATGCTCCCTGGAGCAATATGAAAGCTAACCAGGACAGAAAAAGTTTCCATGTCTGTAACAACTTGTTTTCCCTATGTTCTATGACTCAAGTATAACTTCAGCAATAGGGTCATACCATCAATGACTGGAGGCTAAATTAAGATCATTGTAGACCAACTGAACTTAACCTCTGTCTATGTGATAGATAGATAGATAGATAGATAGATAGATAGATAACTAGATAGATAGATAGATAGATAGATAGATAGATAGATAGATAACTAGATAGATAGATAACTAGATATAGATAGAGATACAGATACAAATATATAGACATATACATGCATATATATATAGATATGGATATAGTACATGGAAGCATCTACAATAAATTGCTCTTTGTAATTTATGAACACTAAGAATCAAAATTGGTATTTTTATGTGTGAGAGACTTAGTTAGCTAATAGTGAAAAATTTTACAAATTGGGATGTAGTACTGCCCTGCTTTCCTAATAGGAACAAGGCCTTTGTTTCCATCCTCAGTACAACAATGGAAGAAAGGAAAGAATAAAAGAAGAAAGGAAGGAAGGAAACAGATTATCATACTGGTTAGTCATATCTACTTTTATTATATTTTAATAGATATTTCTCTAAGGAAAACAGTATTCTATATTACTATTTGATGACATAGCTCTTCCCCAATTGCAATTACTAACAAGAATCTATATTAGGACAAAGCAAAGAATAATAATTTTTAATGGAAAGTCATTAGAAGGTAGACTATAATTCTGCTTCTTTTTCACAGTCTAAGGATATGTCATTGCATCTAGTGAAGGACTCATTTTTGCTTAGATGAGACATGGCAAGCAATTTAGGCTTCAATCTGGTCATCCGAAAGGATGACACTGTACCAGAAATAATCATCATGTTTGCATGGGTTATGTCCATCAGAACATTACACAATTGTGTTGGTAAATAGGCCAGATCAGTGAAACAAGAAAATATAATGAGTATCATTACTGAAGTGGATTCAATCTCTAGTCTAAATTACAATTATTATTTTCATCTAAGGCTTCCGATTATATAGGAATTCTTCAATGCCAATTTAACTCTTCTAGAAATTTGTTATTTATTCTTAAAATAGAAACATAGCTCTACCTTGTACACAATGATGAATGATGAAAGCATACAGCCCAATATATTTCCATGAATGAGTGGGTTTGATTTCCTTTTTGGCAATGACATACTCAAACCATTAGACTAAATGTGTTCATTCAACAAAAATATGTCTTGTTTGATGGAGTAATGTTCTGGGCCAGCAAAAGAGTCTTAGAAAATTTGAAAAGATTTTCAAGGAAGTGAATGAGATATTCATATCTTAATGGAAATAAAACCACTCACTTTTAAAAAGGATATACTTAGAAATTCTTGTCTGGGTTATAATGGTGCTATGCAGATGTTTCACATTCCCTCTTAGTTGTAAGAAATTAAAGTTACTCAGTCATTCAATGGTCCTCTAGAATTACTAGTTTGTAGCTAAGTTATAATAAATAGAAATCAACATTAAATTGTACATCAAATATTAGAGCTGTACTTGAGAGTTCTTATGCACTACACATGTTCAATGACAGTGACCCAGATCCTGAAAGGGACAAACATGAATGAAATTGTACTTGGTTGTTGTATTCCAGTAGAGAGAGACCTTCTCTAATTTAGGACAGTATGCTGAGAAGACAAGGTATTTTCATTATCAGTTTCAGCAACACTCCATGAAAACATTTAAACTTCCAAAGGAAAGCAGAGTGCTCTATTAAATGGAAGGGATGAATGAGCCAATGAAGACTACAATGCTCTTCCTTGGTTAGCACCACACTGAGAAGGTAGACTACTATGGGGAGCCAGACTGATGCAGGACATTCTCAGCTGGTGTGATAAAAGAACAAAGGGAAGTTTAGTTCTGTATCTTTTGTTCCAGGATTGGACTTGGCAAGGCCTGTCTGATGCTGGAGTCATTGCCTTCTAGGAATTAAGCTCACTGTTTCTGGATACCCAACTCTATCACCTGAGCTTTAGTTATCAGTCCTTAAGGCTGAGGTGTCAGAGATATCCCAGGTTTCCTTTGTCAGCCTTAAGCACTGATTTAGCTCTCAGCTCACCTTGGTCATCTCATCCTGAAAATAATAAAGATGAGACTAAGCTTCTAAATAAACTTGCTTGGCATAAGTCATCACCTTATGTAAGACTTCCTGGTCCCAGCTATTGGTTTTCTTATCTATTTCTCATACTCGGTTGTCCAACTCAACACCTCAGTAGTTAGGACTCTTATACTCCCTTATACTAATACAGTCTGGATCAGATTATAGAGATGCCAGACATGTTAATCAGGGTATTGCTCTTTAGCATTCCAATTGGGTCACATAGATATTGTCAATGCTTCTCACTCCAGTCTGAGCCAGGTTTGCTGCTAACTAGTGTATACTTTGGTATGGAAGGAAGGAAATAAAATCGCCAGACTCTTTCAACAGAAGGCAAGCTGAAAATGTGAGAGAAAAATCATGACTACTGTCAACTTTTTGCCCATTGTATCATTCAGGTAATAAATTTATCTACACAGGAAGAAAATTAAACTGAGAAAATTAGGTTTGTTAAACTGAAAGAAAGTAATGAATTTCTCTGATTTTCAGTTTACAAATTTATAGTTTACAGATTTAGTAGAACAATATCGTCAGACACTTAGAAAAGCATATCCGAGAGAACACTTACAAATCAGTCTTTGGCTGTACAGGTCAGGGGTCCTGGTTGAGGGCAGGGAGTGAAAACTAAAGATGAGCCCCTAAATGTAATGCCCAGATTTCAGTGTCCCCACAGACCATAAAAGACCAAGAGGAACTCAACTTGTATCTAAAAACAAAGAGTTAATATTCAGGCTGTTGCTCAGACCTCTCCAACATTGCCAATCTCTTCAGGTATGGAATGACCCAAGCTGGTGATGCCTTGCCTTTTTATCATAGTTTTATCAGAGTAAGGGTTTTGTTTTTCAACTTGTCAGTTACATGATTGGTTTACATTTGAAATTTTCAGCTTGCTGCTTTTCTATTGGCTAGTAGTGATTTCACCTTGTTATGAGCAATTGTTATCTTGAGTAATCTATTTCAAACATCTGGAAGAGTTTCTTCCTTCTTAGGAGGTGGTTGGCTGCTTCTAAGGGTAGAGTGGCTGTAGCTAGGATTGTCTTGGTTCCTGCAACAAGTATTTTTTAAAGTAACTGAGTTTAAACTAAGAAAAAATTAACATCATATGGAGTCTAAATACAAAATAGAGTTTGTGATATTAGGCTGGGCCCTTTAATCCTAAGTACTTACATTTCATAAAATTCTCTTTGAAATCCACCTTCTTGCCTCAGAAAGAACTTAAGAGCTAGCTGGCCGATAAGAAGTGCTGTGAAATGCAGTCTTCAGCTTGTACTCCTGAATGCATACTCACTGTACTTACTAGTACATCATCTACACAAAATCAAGCCAGTGAAAATCACCACAGAAAAGGGGAGGTGATCTCCCAGATATCATCTGTCACTAAGATGGTATTGGAAGCTGATAGATTCTGGGGTAGAATCATTCAATTTGGGGGTGTGGCCCTGGCAGGTTTTCCATGTTTTAGTAAGTGATTCTACACCCAGACACATATGAGAAGCTTTAATAGGGCTTACTGAGTTATGAGGAAAAGAAAAAAACAAATGTGGATAAAAGGTGAAGAACTAGTAGAAAATTTTCCAAGAATAAAAAATGAACTCAACTTTCTATCATCTTTGAAATTTATTCTTTGAGTTCTCAAGACAGAAGACATTGACTTGGGGCATCTCTACTTGACTGTCTACTTGTCCGGCACAGACCTTTGAGATACACACACTAGAGATAGGAAAATCTTCATTGCTCTCAGAAACATCCTACTTTTTTCCCAGGCTCACTATGACAAACACTACAAAACCAGAAAGAAAAGAGGAGTTGAATTTTTAGCATTTAAGAAACTCCTAAAATTTTAAACTGACTGAACTTTAATAAAGTTTCCTTTCCAAGTTCTTGAACACAGGAGGAAATAGTTACCAGTGAACTAAAACAGTGTGCAATAAGAAAGAAAGGCTGTCTTATTAAGGTAGTACACTCCATTGAATAATTAAAAAGTATATTAGATACATTGTAATAACCAAATTAAAAAGGCATTCTTCAACACAAGAATAGTTTTACATATGCACACTTCTGCTATATACAACTATCAACAACATAAAAAGGAATAACTCTGAGCATTTTCTATAGACAAGAAACTAAGCACATACATCCTTTGATGTAATATATCCTTAGGTTCTGGATGCAACTCCATTTGTATTATCTGTTATCAGCAGCAGTTCATAGGAAAGCCACCCAAGGTTAAGACCACAGAAATGAAAGTCCCAAAATTAGTATTTCCAGCCATGGATCAAACTCTCTACAATGACTCTCTAGGGCCTCTGTAGTTTATGTGAACTATAACAGTTACCCCCACCTCAAAATTGGAGTAAGTAGTTGAAATGCCCTACTATGCCAGTTTTAATATTTCTTTTCCTAAAATACCTCACAGGACGTTCTTGGTTATTGAATTCTTTCTTAGTGACATCTGTAGTGATAAGATAAATTTTAGTCACATCAATAAATTTCCAAAGCTCAACAGGAGACTTGAAGGAACAAAGTTATCTGGTGGTGATTTGAAAATTAAGTTATTTATAATATTTGGGGAACTGATATTATAATATATAATTAGTATCTAATATAATATTAATTACATATTTTTGCTATGGATGGGTCATTTGGAAAGTACATGTGTGGCTCAACAATTAAGAATACATAAGATTTCAATCATAGTCATTTGTTATAGATATGAGTATGATAGGATTAATTAAAGTCTCATCAAATATCTTCTGCATATGTTTCAGAAGGAAATCTGACTTATATACACTGTACCATTAATCACAGCCTTATTCTATATCTATTGCATAATAAACTTACGATAATTTCTAAGTCTTTTATAAAACATTTAACTATTTTAATGTGTTCTATAAAAAAGATATCTTAGGTATATGCCACATATATTAAATGAAATTAATATTATATATATTGTTAAGTCAAATTAAGATATTCTAAAAGTACAAGATTCTTCAGTTCAAATACAGTTTACTTCCTTAATAGTGAAAAAATAACTGGTCTTAACAGATAGTCCCTTTACTCATGATTCTTTGAGGTCTTTAGTTACACTCTGCTTTTCTAAAATGTTGACAATGTCTGCACTCTGAAAGATGAAGAACTATGGACAGGAGAGATAGCTCAGCAAATAGGAGTATGTACTCCTTTGTAGAATACCAGTTGTGTTCTCAGTACCCATACCTTGGATATCCTAACCATCTATAATTCTAGCTTCAAGATGTTCTGACCTTTGATGACACTAGTATTCAATGAACACACCTATACACAAGATCAAAATTAAAAATAACATATCTTTTATATATTAAAAAAAGACAAAGAAATAAAAGAACATCACCAAATCTTGAAGAAGGCCACAACCCAGGATAAAGAGATAGAAATTCTGTTCACATTTAAGACAACATAGATCCCATTTGTCTCCATTTAAGGAACAGGAACAATCTTAAAAAGGCCATAAGTATCAGCTCCAGGAATAGACCATAGGTCTCAGGAACTAGGCCATAAGACACCAGCTCCCAGAATAGATTATAAAATCCAAAAGCATGCTCATTAAAACCCTTCCCAAATAGCAGCTGGGAATAACTACAAAAATGAGAAATATTTATATCAGAATGGGCCGTCTGTGCTGGGCAACCCTATCTCATTCCATGGTTAAAGGTTCAAGACATAGGAATGCAAACCACTGACAACCTGTGAACCCCTAGCACCCACCAGTGAAATTTTATATTGCCTAATCCTTCTAGGGTGTTCCCCCACCCAGTTCCCTATAAGAAGGCCTGCACATCTTTGTCTGGGGTCACTATTTTGGAGAATAGTTGACCCCCTCATGCTGGTTGTTTCTGCAGAATAAATACTATTTGACTTTGTATACTATTTAAGTTTGGGTTTTTCTTTCAGCAACTTCTAGACTCTTACAATATTGCTTACAGGAAAGCTAGGAACCCAGCATATATAAACTTAAAGATCTAGCCACACACCTCTGTTTCTACAGAAATGCTGAGAGGAACTTGATGATCACTCTGTTGGGCCCTTAACACTTGAAAATGATTTTGAGCAAAATAAGCTTTGCTGAATGTCTTGGCTGCCCCTTATTGTTTTGTTGGTCCTCAACCAATATGTTCTATTTATGTACAGCTGTTATTTAATAAGCACTTCCTCATGTAAGACATAAATTTGTCTTTTGTTATACAATTTATTTTCTTTATAATTGCATACCTCCCCCAACCCTGAAAACAGTAAGACATATTTAATTTTACTGCATGCCATAGCAACCATCAATGACTCGTGTTGAGTCACTCAAATTATAAACAGTGGTGCACAATATAAACTATGTCTGCTTGTGTTTTTTTATTTCAAAAGAAAAAGAAAATGGCAATTGGAAAACCAGTATTCAGTGTCCTGCAGAGATATTCTATAATACTGTTAGACTCAGTGAGTTGTGTATTGCCGACTCTTAGTCAAGGGTAGCTCAGAACCTTCCAGCTCCTTTTATTTTTAAAGAGGCAGCTCTAATATGCATCAAGAAAGGCAGCCCTGTGGTTCTTCTGCTCCCTGTTGATTCTGTGCTTATCTTAATATCAAATGAAACAGCAGAAACCAGATCAGGGAAAAAAAAAGAAGAAAGAAAGTATAGAGTCTGAGAGAAGACAAAGACAAAATTTCTTGGCTTGATGTTTGTTTCTCCAACTGTGATTCTTCATAGGGTTTTAAAATAAGTTAGAAGTTTTAGCCAACAGATGCATGTTAATTAGGGAGGGCCACTAGAGACGCGTATTTTGTTAGTCCCAGAAAGACTGACACCCATAATGTCAAGTCACAATGTGGAAATCCACAGAGGAAGTCCAAGGTCCAGGAAATGGTAGAAATCTGTTCATACCTGTTCATGTCCTTCAGCGTTTATTGTCAAGCCATTTCCTGTGTGCATATCAAGATCATCATTAGCCATCATGAAACTAAGTTGGTGTGGTGACCTACAAACTACCTTGACTCACCGTCAGGAGAGGAAATAAGCAGAATCCAGTAACAATGAGGTCTATGGAAATGGTAGTGAGGCTGTTTATATTCTCCTGCAGAAGGGAAAGTGTCAGCAGGCCCTCATCTGAGAGTTCAAGCATAATAACACCTTTCTCTCTCTGCACATCATCTTTAGAAGCACTAGAGCACACAGAAGATAGCAGGCCATTTGGGATTTAGATGATAATGGTGCAGCTTTCATGGGTCATCACCTGTGCTGGCATGAGACGTTTCAGTGATGTCATTCCCTTGGAGTTATCAATGCAATCCCATTTCCACACAAAAGACTCATTGCATCACTGTTATGCTTGTTCATTTTTTAATGAAATAATATGATAAAAAATGAATGGTTGAGAGATCATAATTCAAACATCTAGTTTGTTACTTTACAAGTATATATAGATTAAGGTAATGCTCTGACAATTTTCTCAAAATTGTGCTTGCTACCTCTAGGATTGTTGCTATTGTTTGCTGTTTGTTTATTGAATTAATTCACTAGAGTGTCTATACCCATAAAAGTATGTGTATATTGGTGCACATTCTTTCAGTTTAACTCTAGCAACTAAGTTGTTCCATTTTAGAAACATTGACACTAATGACCTCATGTTAAACATTGACTTTGGATCTAGTTCAAAATCATAGATGGAAGCCAGAGTCTATTTTTGTATCTTGGTTCTTCACTGGGTCAGTGGAGAAACTTAATTTCTGGAACAATTACTACACTGCCACTTCCTCAAAGAATTTACCTTTCATGGAATCCAGAAAGTCTTTAGATTCTTTCTATCTCTTGAGTATTAATTCACAATTAAATTTAGTCTAACACTAGTATGAATATAGAAGCACCTTCTGAAGGAATGTTTTCTTATCACCCTAGGGAACAAGTAAGTGGTTCCTTGACTTTTCAGCCTTGTGACCTTTCAATAGACATAGAAATTAATTCACAAGAGGATACAAGGAAGAAGCTCTGTTTCAAAATCACTAGCTCTTTATAAATGAGAATCAGTTCTAACCAAAGTACAACTACTGAGAGTATTTAAAAAAAAATATTTGAAACTTCCAGAAGTTTCCAGGCACAAGGAGAGAGCTTTGAAATTTTGTTTAGTTTTAATGCTCTCAGTGAAATGAAACTGATGGCGGTAAATAAAGATGTGGTGAAACCACTGAATTGGAACACTCTTTGGGTGGAAAGAGAGATGTTTACTGGGGATCAAACATCCAAGGCTGTCTCTTGGTTGCATGGCACAGGGCTGAGATGAGCAAAATGACAGAAAAATCAACAGATTTTGTTTGAGAGTCAGCACAGCGGGAATCTTTGAATTGATAGGTTCTGTTGTGATCGAACTAGATATACTTGCCTGAGATAGCTGTCCATAGACCCAAATAACGATAAGAAACAATGCCAAGATTTTTTGAAGAACTTCTATAGATGAGAAACTGAGGGCTACAAGATGCTGAACATACTGTTGCAAATCATGAAAATCAGTGTTAAAACCGTACATCTCCAGGAATCATGCACATATGCTGGGGGAATTAAATTGGCTCTCCTTGGATTCACTATATGATTGTTGCTCAAGGAAGTGATTATTTACTGATGGTTTAGCTTTTATTTTCTGTGTGTGTGTGTATGTGTGTGTGTGCGTGTGTGTGTGTGTGTGTTTGCACACGTGTGTGTGTGTGTGTGTGTGTGTGTTAATTCTGAATCCTCATTATCATCCATGGAACATATTTCTAAGATAGTTCCTAAGGACAGCACAGGGAAACTAACTTGTATATCTAAGACCCAATTTAATAAATTAACCTAAGCAATGGCTGGGAAGGGAATAATGAAAGACAAAAAGTCTGCTTTTGAGAAGCACTGAGTGACAGGACACTCAGGAGTGAATGATCACAATAGCTTGTGTTCAGAACTGCACTGGAGGTATTAATGCACAGTGCCTTTTAAGAACAAGAGAAAGGTATGAAGCATTATTAAGAGAATGTGAGATTTCCCAAGGAGAAAAAACTTAACCTGAGAATTAAAAGGAACATGAAATACTGTAGACTAAGAACATATTTTAAAAATAGAGCCCGTGTCAGATATACAAAGAAAGCAATTTTTAGCAGACATCAAACTTGCAAGCCTACTACTCTGCAACATTTCTTTAACCCTTTTCTTGAACTGAGTAGATCAGTCATTTAATCCCTAAATCTATTCCATCTGAGTAAATATATATTTTACACTTTTTTCATGATGGGCTCTTTATTTGGAAGTGAGTCTGTGTTATGCTTAGACAGAAGTGAAGAATAAGGGGAGGTTATTGGGGAGAGACAGAAACGGACTCACAATGGTTATGATCTTCAAAACAGTTTATCTACAGAAAGAAAGATACAAAATTAATTTCTACATAATAAAATAAGGACAAAAGCTTTGCGTTAAAAAAAAAGTAGCTTTGCAATTAGGATGTCTTTGAGAAAACAACCTAGAGGCTTTGATATCTGACTTCTATGAAAGGACTAGCAAGACAAGAGTGAATTAAATATAGTAGGAAGAGTTCACAGCAGGAAGGTTAATGAGACAGTATAGAGAGAAGCACAGGACTATAAGGAGCATCCATAGGTTTCAAAACTATATGATTATTTCAGTTGAAGCAGGGAGAGACCAGTATCCTCGAACTGAAGACTAAATATGCCCTGTCTCTTTTAGTTAATTTTGTTAGGAAATTTCATCACAGTAAAAGGAAATGAAAGGAAGATGAGAGACTATACTGCATGTCACATTGAAAGCAGAACACCAACTTCCTTCTGGTTGTAACTTTAATATAAATAATGAGATAGAGTGGACGAAAACGAAAGAAGTAGTTATTTGTAGGCAGGCCACAGATCTTACAGTTCTCCGTTCATACTGATACAGCAGCCTATCCAGTTCCGGTATCAGCAATCATTCTCGAGCATGCAGCATTCGGAAACGTTTTCTATTAGCCTAGGCAGTAGCTCAGAGCATTGAAAATCCCACAGATTATAAAAGTGAGGCAACTGTACAGTTCAGCTCCATGGGTTTCAGATGAAAGCCACGTTTCATATTAAAGATGCCCAGCACATTTCAAATACAGCTGGATGAGGAAAAAGACTGTATTGGGTTCTTCTCTTGGCCAGTGCAAGCAAATGAAATATAGTTGGCAGGGAAGCAAATTACACAGTTCACTGTTCAAACCAATGCAATAAAACCACCTGTGCGGATGTCCTTTTGTTTTCTTTAAAGCTGCATTGAAGTTCTCATTTTAACAACTCTGTAATTTCCAAATTCCAATTATTTCAGTCCTGACAGTCAATAGATCTAGAAGATGCCACCTATTCTGCTTCTATTTTCATGCATTTTTAAGCCTAAGATTTGTATATGCGACTATAAGCTTTACTGTAATGGCTAAAAAAACAAACAGAAACAACAAAATAAAACTAACCAAACAAACAAACAAAAAAGAAACAGTTCTATGGGTGTTATTTTCATAGTTGTAATGACCACAAGTCCTAGGTGTTTGATTTCTGACCCTGAACAAGAGACTGAGGTGTATATTTTACATATCAAAGTAGTCTTGGCCTCCAGGTTCTCCCAGAATCCCTTAGTCCCCTTCCCCCAGAGGTTCCTCATTCTCAACCTCCCTCCCTCCCTTCCAACCTCCCTCCCTCCCTCTCTCTTCCTACTCCTCCTTTTTCTTTCTCTGTTCACATGCTACCCCCACCCCGCATCTGTACATGGCAACTCCTCCGGCTTCTATCTTTGGGGCCAGTGAACTCTCCCAAGAACAGCTTCCCAATAAACTGACCTTTAATATAATCTAATGTGGCTTGAATTGGTTCATTTTCACTGGCAGAGAAATCCTATCTCTAGGATTTTCAGAAGTGCAAAACAGGAAGGAACTGGCATTTCAGTGTACTTGAAATATAAATTCTGTAATTACCTAGTAGAGATAATATATTTGAAGATAGTCTGTGTTCCTATCATGAAGTTGTCTTTCAAGATTATTTTATGCAGTAGACCTAAAGAAACAGAAGGAAACTTTAGTATTGTTTACTCTGACACTATATTTTTGTTGATAAATTTTAATCTGAAAATTCAGTTCTGTCTTAGATGAGTTTGTCACACTGCCAGTGACTGAAAGCCAATATAGCATTTGTTATGCAAGGAAGCACTGTTAGAAGATCATTAAAGCAGACCATAAAACCCAGCAAAAGCAAAAATACTGAGAAGCTAGATGTATATGGATTATGGTAGAGAATCACTAGTGGACCAGACAGGGATTGGTTTTACTGGCTCCATCTATTAAATGACTTCTAGAAACAAGAACAAACATTAAATACCACCCCGTGGAAGCAATTTCTTTTTCTTCAGCTTAAATTTATTTCTAAAATACTGATTCTTACTGAATCTTTTAGACAGTCAGGTGTCCATTTGTAAACTATTCATTTGTTTCTTCCTTTATCAGTGATTTTTGCTCAAGGATAAGATCACAGTCCATATTTTAACAATAAATACTGTGAAAACACTTCCTTAACCTTATTTTCATATTGCAAATGTAGTTGGATGTAACCATGGAGACGAAATTATACTACATGTCATCCTTGAAACACTCGCCATCCAAAGGACATGTCTTAAACCCCTTTTAAATATGAGATTATGGATAAAATTAGAAATTTCTTTAGTATTGGTATCTGATTTTCTTAGTAAAGAGATGACAAATGACAAGTTTCTTCCTGTCCATTTGGCTACAGGTTTCTTCTTTAAGATATAGAAGACCACTTCTGCAAATGACTGAATTTTATATATTTATCCTTATGATTCAGGCCTTAGAGATGTGCATATTGTCTTTATAATCTGTGTCCCTAAATCACACAGAAAAGTATGAATTTGTTGACATAAAGAAAGTTGCCAACACAATATCCAAACTGTTGCCTCGAGAGTCAGCCACCATGCCCTGGAGCAGAAAAGAGGCTCAGGCATCTAAAATCATTCACAACAGGAACTGCTGGGGAAAGCTGATGTTCTTGTTTCCAAGGAAACATATATGGCTTAGTAGACAAGAGGTCATGATTCACCTCTGTATATAATACAGGATTTGTATGTAAATCCTGTATTTTCCTTTTTATTTCTAACTTTTAACAGTTCTCAATTTTTTTCAGCTGTTGATGCTTGGGAATTGTAAGATAATTATCTAAAGGATAGTATTCGATTTTTAAAACCAGGAATGTGTCTCTGTGTGTGTGTTTATTTGTACGAATGTGAGTGCAGGAATCATCAGAAGCCCAAAAATGACATCTGATTCCTTGAAACTATAGTGACAGGTTGTAGTGTACCTTCCAGAAGGGGTGCTGGAAACCAAAGTCAGTTTTCCTACAACAGCAGCATGGATTTTCAGTCTCTGAAGTATCTCTGTAGCCAATACATGTTCAATTTTGTTAACTTATTTGTGGAGACATGACAGAAAGACATGTGAACTTGTTCTGAACTAATAGATAACCCCATGGATTCTATAATCAGAATTATAGAAAATCATATCAAACTATATCAATGCTTCTTATTTTTCATAAACCATTTCTAGAAAATCAAATAAATGCCTGTTAGGAGCTCAGAAGCTTAACAAGTGGCATGATATGGGTTTAAAATGCATAATCTTATTTCAAAGTTCAACTATGTCATCTTGAAAATTTCTAGAATTTTGCAAAGTAGATTAGCAGTGTGTACTACATTATATAGGCACTCATTGAAAGAAATTTTCAGAGTATGTTGTGGTATGTAGTGCATGCCTATAATTCCAGCTCTCAGAAGTCTAAGGTAGGAAGTAAGGCCTAAATGAACATAGTTCCATGCTAGGCCAATCTACAAAGAAAGACTTTATTTTGGTAATTAAATAAATAAATTTGAAAATATACCTTCAAAGTGATTGGGCATTCTTGTAGAAATCCTTATAGAAAATACTTCTTTTTTTCTCATTTTTTGGTAAGAATAAAAAATAAATGGCTATTTAAATGAACAGCTTCACTAATTGTTCTGCTTAGATCTCTTTCTAAATTCTCCTCACATACTCTTGCCTTGCTGAGGTTGAAACCAAAGGCCTTGTTCACGCTAGGCAACTGCTTTACAAAGAAATGCCAGTTGACAGGGTCTTGATAAGCCAAGGTCATTTTCAGGAAATGATAACATCCATAACTGTACATGCAAAAGTGTGCATAATGTATACAAGAAATCCTCTTAGTGCTTCCAGGGAACTTGATTTACTTGTCAACTTGCTAGCATTATAAATGGATTTTTTTTTTCCTGTCAGTACCTAAAATGCATTAGAGAGTGTTCCACTCTGACACTCAGTCAGCATTGTACAGTGTCTTAAATATGTAGGGAAATATTCCTCACGAAGGCAAGCTGTCTGAATAACCTCTTTTCGCACTTTGACCCTCTCCCTATTATTAAAGAGATAAAGATACTAACTAGGAAAGATGACGAAAAGAAAAGCAGGCTATAATGAATGTGAGTTTCATAACATGTCCGTAGAAGATACTATTAAAGGAAGATAGGAAAGCCACATTAAAATAGAGAGAGAATGACATCTACTGGTTAAGAGAAATCAGAATTGGCAGCTAGCAATATATATTCCTTATAAAGTTAAAGCTGCTTTTCTTTTCCATATATATATTTATGGAGTAAATGAACGATACTGGAAGTTATAAATCCACAGTGGGAAAGAAATTGTTCTATTGTCCATGAAGGCTTAGTGATGAAAGTAGCTTATCTTTAGTTGGCTAAAGTTGTAGTTAAGTGTGTTTTTAGAAATGTCTTTCAATGACTTTGACATTTTTATATATGTATAAACATTTCCTAACTGACTTTTGAAACAATCATCATTATCTTTTACCTGTGAATTTTTGTTCAGGTTTATTCATTCTAGTAACCATAGGAGTTTCTTTCACTAAAATTGTATTCCTAGGAATAATCATTGGAAAATTCTTTGTGACCTTGAGTTTGACAATTAGAATTTAGGTGCATTATCAATAGCACAGTTCTAGAAATTCGATGACCAATTGGATTTTACTAATGTTAATGTTAATCTCTATTCTGCAAGAGATACTATTTTTTGAGAGAATTAAAATACAAATCACAGGATGAAAGAAAATCCCTAAATCATATGAATCTTCAAGGATATGTTTCTTTAATATATCCAAGAACTCATGAAAACTCAGAGATAACAGAAACACAATTAAATATTTTAAAATGTCCCCACATATTCTGGTAAACATTTCACCAAATACTCTAGGTCTGTTCTTTCTTGCTTTTCTATCATCCTTCTTCTCTTTCTCTTTTCTTCCCTTCTCTCCACACCTATGTTCTCTATATCTCATCCCTTTTCTCTTTTTTTATCTTGCTTTTTCTGTCAGTCATTCACTAAGTCTACTTCTTTTTCTCTCTTTCTTCTCTTGTGATCTCTCCACTATTCTACTATCTCCCTCTTCATCTAGATAAAAATGAAATTCTGTAAGAAACATGGCTCCAACATTAACAAGCTTTGCTGCATGAAGAACTGTATATTCTAGTGCCCAAAGGATCAGAACAAACATGGGATAAAACCTGCTAAACTGTGAGCCAAAAATAAATCTCTCCTCCTTAGACATTTTATCCTAGCAAGAAGAAGTCAACCAACAAAGGAATCCTCCTTAAATAAAATAAGTACTTGAAAACACAGTGGGTCTAAAACTGAGTGAAAAAATTAATGTTTCTTTAATTTCTATAGTAAGTACATAAAAATTTGGAGGGGCTAATTTGCTAAAAAGAAAAACAATCAGGTACAGTGGAACTGTTTAGTGAACAGAGAAAGGATATTGAGACTAGAACACAGTGAAATAAGGCCAGGGTGGATTTACATTAATACTAGTGAAAAGAGGGGAAAAAATCCTCATGGGCATGTTTCCCATGTTGAAGATTCATCCTAGCCCCTTAAAACGTAAAATGTTGTGTTATATTTTCAGACTACAAATCCAACTAGTTACTGTAATGGTATGATAAATAAAGCCGGACAGCTATGTAGGTCAAGCCTGTAGTAATTAGTCATGTAACTCCTACTCACCTTTAAAAAGGAGAAAGCCCTTAAGATCACCTCACTAAAATAATAATAATAAAAAAAAAAGAGGGAGGAAGACAGGGCTCCATCTGAAAGAGCTTAGAATTGATTCTCTTAAAGACAGGGCCAGGAAGCGGGAGAGGGTGGGTTGTTGAGCAAGGGGAGAGGGGAAGAAATTTTTTTTGGTTTGGTTTGATTTGGTTTTTTGCAGGGGAAACATTTGCAGGGGTATCATTTGAAATGTAAATAAAGAAAATATCTATTAAAACAAAAGACATAGAGTTGTTAAAAAAAAAAAAAAAGATCACCTCACTGTTCCATTATTTCTCCAAAAAAGAGATGGTGCCTGTAACTTGTTTGAAGATCTCTAAGTTCCCTATTAATCATCTTTCTGTAAAGACCATAAGCAAACCTAGACTGAAGATTTCCTACAGGGGCTGGTGTTAGCTAACCTGCATGGGAACAGATATCTGATGATGACATCTCTCAGCCTAATAGTTGGCATAGATGCTCTCTTGTTTTTCTCAAGAATGCTTCTTCAGAGGATGTATTCATGGTTTTGATTATCAAATCCCAATTTTTAGGGTTTTAATAGCTATTTTCTCACCCTTATTTTCCTTTTCCATTTTCTATAATAAAACCCATAGTTCTTTCTTTTTCTTTTTCTTTTTGTCTAGCTTACAGAGACTCTTCACCTTTCTGCAAAGAAAGCTGAAATGTCATATGGCATTTAGAGCAGCTCTTAGGTATTTACAGGAGAGCTCTGGGCTGCAGTCTGAGGAAGGTGCTCATTGTATTTATACGCATAAAAGCATCAGAGAGGATGGAAAATGTCAAGCAATAGTACTCATACTTTTATCTGGAGAAAATATCATAGGAACAACTTAATTTGAGCAAATCTTCTGTTTTAATACTTTAATGCAATCTATGTCTATCTAAAAGCAAAACCCCTCCCTATTCTGGTGAAATAATGCATTTGCTAAATTCCATCCTTTTCAGAACTTCTTTCTTGCAAATTATATTAAAAGGGAAAAATTCAAATAAAAAATACCTCATGCTTGTTTTAAGCATGATTAGATTAGGCATTTATTCTTCTACACTCAAACTTTTTCTGTATGTGTCTTAGGTTAGAATTGTTTTTATTACTTGTCTTCTTGTAAAGTCATTTAGGTAGTGAAAGGGTTGTTTTCAAATGATTATAGAATAAAGACATACATAACAAACTAATTGTCCAGTGCTTACACACAGATTCATTACCTGTTCATAATTATACTTCAAAGATTATTCTTATAAAAGAAGATGAGAACATTTTCAAAGAGTAGTACATATATTTCAAATGAAATTTACCCTTAATTTAAACATGCAAACAATGATTTAGAGGAGCTTATTTAAATATAAATCTATCTTATCTCTTCTATTCTCTTCTTTCTCATTCTCCCTCTTTCTACTTTTCTTTTTCTTTTTTTGTCTTTTATTTTATTTGTATGAGTTTTAGCTGAATGTATGTGCATTTCTCACATGCCTAATATGTGCAGAGGTCAGAAGAAAGCATCAAATCCCTTGGGATTGGAATTAGAGATAATTGTAAAAGCTATATGGATTTTGGGACTCAAAGTTTTGGTCCTTTTCAAGGTCAGCAAATACTTTTAACCACTGACTCATCTCCTCATCTCTAGAATCTGATTTCCAAAGATAAAAACCATTAAAATCCACAACTTTATCATGTATTATGATGTACACATGTAATCTAAGAATTTAAAATGCAGGGACTTGAAGACAAAGAGCTCCAGGCTATCATCAGCTACCTAGAAATTTCAAAGTCAAAATGAAGTTCTATCTACACAAGTCATTCAGTCAATACATTTTAAAATGCAAGATTTAAATTAGCATGGAAGATAAACATAAACTTCAATTATCAAAGAGATCAATGAGACTTTCAGCTGCCAACACTTTATTTTTTATTTATTTTTATTAACTAATTTGCATATGTTACATTTGATCACAGCCCACCTTTCCTCCCAGTACCTCTCCACATGGTCCCTCTCCTAATTCCTCCCTCCTCTTCATCTCTGCAAAGGGTGAGGCTCCCCATGGGTATCAACCTACTGTGATACCTCAAGTCACTGCAGGACTAGATACATCCTGTGAGACAACCCAGTTATGGGGACAGGATCTATAGTAGGCATTAGAATCAGGGTAAACCTGTGCTTCAGTTGTCTGGGGATCTGCATGAAGACCAAGCTATATATCTACTATATATGTGCAGGGAGTTGACCTTCAGTCCTTGTATGTTCTTTGGTTGGTCTTTCAGTCTCTGGGTGCCCTTAAGCATCCAGGTTAGTTGACTCTGTTGATCTTCTTGTGGAGTCCCTACCAACTCTGGATCCCTCAGTCATTCCGTCAACTCTCCCACAGACAATTCAAGCTCTGTCTAACGTTTGGTTGTAGACCTCTGCATCTGTTTTGGTCAGCTCCTGAGTGGAGCCTCTCAGAGGACCGTTATGCTCCTGTCTGCAAGCATCACAGAGTACTATTAAAAGTGTCAGGGATTGGTACTTGCCCATGGGATGGATCTGAAGGTAGGTGAATTATTGGTTGGCTATTTCCTCCATCTCTATGACATCTTTGTCCTTGTACTTACTGTAGGTAAGATGAATTTTGGGTCAATGGTTTTGTAGGTAGATTGACATCTGTGTGACTTCAGTGGGAGTCCTGGCTAGCTACAGAAGGTGGCCACTTCAGTCTCCATATGGGCTCGTGCTAGGATTCTCAGCTAGAGTCAACCCCATAGACTCCCTGGAGTCCCCCTCCATCCCAGTTCCCTGGCACATCCAAGAGATGTCTCTCATTCCCCCCATTTCTGCTCCTGACTCTCTCCCTGGCTCTCCATAAATCCAATTTCCCCTCCTTCCACTTCCTTTCCCCTCTCCGGAGCATCCAGTTCCTTCCTTCAATACAACTCTGATGAAAGTTTTACTTCCTATTCTGAGTGATACTCAAGCATTTTCCCTTAATTCTTCCTTGTTATTTAGCTTTTTTGGGTCTGTGGGTCTGTTCGTAGTGTGGGTGTTCTATACTTTGTGGCTGACATCTACTTATAAGTGAGTACATCCTATGCATGTCCTTTTGGGTTTGGGCACCTCACTCAGGATGAGATTTTCTAGTTCCATCCATTGACCAACAAATTTCATGATGTTCAGCTTCCAACATTTCTGAATGACCATTAATATACTATTCAGCCTTTGAAGAAATGAAAGGAGACTTCTTAGGGCTGCAAGTGAGTTGACCTATGTGCAGAATGCAAAATTTGAGAATAGACTGGTACGAGGGCCAATAGACTGTAAAGAGCCACAGTAATGGAAGGGTCAATTACAGGTATCCAGTGAAGAGAGCTAAAGTGGTTCCAAGGTTTTTAAAAATTCTTACTCCGATGGGAATTTCAAATCACTTGAGAAGAAAAACAGTTCCTAACTTATACATGGAACATTCCATAAGATAAGTATAGGATTTAAGCTAATATCTAAAAAAAAAAAAATAACTACAGGAGAGACTGGGAGGATGTCTTAGGTATACATAGACTGTGTTGTTCTTGCACCAGTCTAAATTCATTTCCCAGATCTTGTATCAGCCAGCTCCCAACTGCCCGTGACTCTAATTCCAAAAATCCTCTACTTTCTTGTGACTACTCCACACAGTTGTACTTAGGTGTTCGTATCCACACACAGACACACTGAACTTAGGTGCACATACCAACACACAGGCACACACAATAAAACTATTTATTAATAGTTCCTGGGATGGAACTATTAATAATGGAAAAAATATTACATTAAAATAATATTTACATATCCACCCAATAATCAATAGCATAATATTTAGTATAATATATTATGTTATATTGTAATAAATATATATTTCAATATGCCAATAGTATGCAACCTGGAACAATATTGAAGATATTCTGAATTCTGTAGAATAGAGATAAGAGGAGTAAACTAATAAAACAAAGTAATAGTTGGGATGATTTCAGAAATGTGAAAGATATAAAAGTAAAATGTGTACTACAGGGTGAAAATTAGTTGAGATCCTAGATTGTATCGAATTTAGTAATGCTTATAACCATCAAAAATAAATTAAATGTTAAACTCAATATGGAAAACAGGTAGATTCAACATAATCTAAAATAGAAAAATATATAATCTAAAGTAGAAAAATTACAAGGTTGGTTGCTGTTGTCGCTGTTTGTTGTTATTGTTGTCTGTCTGCTTGTTTTTCAGTAACACTGAAAATTCAGCTCACAACTGCCTAATACAATATGTTCACAGAACAAAGAAGGGTTCTTGTGGGGTTTTTTTAATCTGCATTTATTTTATGCTGAATTTATCCCCGTGCCATGAGTTTTTGTTTCTTCAGTTTCTTCTGGGATATCTTTTTCTACTGTGCTACCTCCTCTTCTGGCTTCGGAACAACCTGTTCCTTCTCACAGAGGATCAACTCAGTGTTCCAGGGGTAGCTCATGGATAGGTTAATCCTGCCGTGAGCTCTGTAGGCTTGTAGGCGCATCTTAGGTGCCTTGTTCACCTGGATGTGTTCAATGACTAGAAAGAAGGGCTTTAAAGGGGATGTCCTAACACCAATAGTCATGCTAATGTGAAATGAGCAAATATTACTGGGCCCAATATCTAAACTAAAAGCCACAGCCAACTGAACAATGCTGAGAGACAGAGAACTAGATTTCTCCAAGGATTAGTGAGACCTTACTTGCTTATCTAACACCAGATGGTCATCCCTGACATCATGTACTTTCTAGTAACACTAATTGTACTTATAAGGTTGTGTTTACATATTTATAGATATATATATATAATGATAACATTTAAGGGAAAAGGCTATGAATGTGACAAACAACCAGAAGTAAAGGAGGAAAGTTGAATGGAGAATAAAAAAAGGGGAAAAATGACATAATTAAAATTTTAAAAAATAAAACTAAAATACAAATGGGGGCATAAAATTGAATGCCCAATAAGCCTAGTTTGTAAGTACCCAAACAGTATAAAAGCATTTTAAATAAACAAAATGTAGGTCAACTTACCACCTATAAAGTTAACTATGGAATTCCACACACGAGAAAAAAAAGGCACATGAACACAGTTCAAAGGATGGGGGTGAGCCATGGATATGATTTAGCCTGACAAATATCTTGTTCCCTAAGTCTAGTCACCTGATGTTCCATCCCAGAACTGATAAACCTGCTAGATGCAGGTAGATTCAAGGTTCACACCAGTAACTCCAGCAGTCATAAGGCAAAACAATGAGAAAGAGACAGAATGTTACCCAAGCTCACTGGTCAGATAGCCTGGGATACAGAGAATCCAAAAACTGTAAACTCTCTACAACAAGCTGCAATGGACAACCAATTCCACAGTCTTACTTTCATCTCCAGGTGTGTGACATGGCATGTGCACACACACAAATGCATACAGGGACTCACATACACACATATGCACATGCATACACAAAGATACAAAAGAGTATACTGATTAAATTAAAACTTCGAAAAGACATAAACAACTCAAGAAGAAAGCGTGTAGTATAAAAAAATAAATGAGAATAAAAATATATTTGAGTGTGTATGCTAGCCTGTTTCAGTTATTTTCATACAGACAAGCAATTAGTAGCCTCAGAGCTTATTTGGAGATAGCTAATCTCTTATATTATCATAATTATTAGTGACAATGCAACTATTATTCACCAATAATAGACACAAAATTTCACACAGAAAATAATTTTTCAAGTAATATTCATTCCATTTTTCGGAGTGTGAAAGAAAATATAGCTCTACAATTCAAGGAACAATAAGATATATTTTAAAATTTTCATAATTGGCATTTACTAATTAGATAAAGGAATTAGCATCTGTCAGCTTAAAGGATAACAGCGAAAAACCAGTCAAAAATCTGCAGAAGAGTTTTCTGTACGCAGGAGGCAAGGAGAACACAGGGACACTACTGCAATTTTCATACTAAGAATGCAGAATTTAATTGAATCATGAGTAAGCAAAAGACTCACACAGATTGAAGGACAATTGAAAAAAATATCAAAGCTCTGGAATTCAAGGAAAAACTGAGCAACATTTCCAAAATGTAGAACAAACTTTTCTGGCATTTAAAGAAAGGGAAGATTCTCAGGGGAACCCTACTGCTTTCAAGGGAGCAGCTGCAACAACTGATATACTGAGAGGAAGAGGAGCACTGGAAAATAGGTTGAGTTCCCACTTTTGATGGTTCCATGTGATAATGTGAGACATCCAGAAAATACTCTGGACTTAGGTCAATATAAAATAGAAATTGTGGAACTACAGAGAACATGGCAGAAAATTTAAGGTAGTTTTGACTACATAGTGAATACTGGGTATTGAATGATCTCGGAGAAGCCCCTTCCTATAAAAACTAAAAAATATATAAGAATTTTATACATAGATGCAACATATTATTTATCATATCTGTTCCTCCTTCCCCCTTCAACTCCTGCTATGACCCATCCATCAATATTTCCCATTCAAATTCATTTTCTCTTCTTTTATCTCATTATTGTTTATATATATTTAATAATTATATTATGTATATATAATTATTATGTAGTGCATACAAAGATATATATGTGTGTGGGCATATATATATGTATATATATGTATGTATATATACATATATATATATATATACCTACTAAGTCCACTATTAAGTACAATTATTGTCACCAACCATACATAGGCAATGACTGAACTGTCAGGTACCTCATTCCTGAAGAAAACTTATTCTCTCCCATCAGCCATTAACTACCTCTAATTCTTTAACTTGGGTTTGGGCCTTGTAAATCCTTCATCTCTCTATGATGGAATGGTGACTGCTATGGTCACAAAGCCATTTGGATTATATGTTAACTTTGATATTTCAGACTATTTTAGCACTCTTATAAAAGGTTTGAACTTAAGATTAGCATGATTTTTCAATTCCTTTTATTATCTATGGAGGTCAAAATTCTAATTAAAATATGCCAGAACTAGCTTGTAAATATAAAGGAGAGCTTTTGTGGGATTTTGTTGTTGGTTTGTTATGGTGGCATTTCCTATGTAAGAGAAAACCAAAACAAAACAGAAAAAGCATCTTGGTGGCATTTGATCATCAAATAATAACATTCTGTCTCTTGTAGAAAATCACATCCACAAATTGGCTAAGTATTTCCGGAATCAATCACCTATGACACTGGTTGTCGTTGTATTAATAAATTTAGAAATAAGAATAATATTAGGGAAATGGATGGATCTGGAGAATATCATCCTGAGTGAGGTAACCCAATCACAAAAGAACAAACACGGTATGCACTCTCTGATAAGTGGTTATTAGCCCAGAAGTTTGGAATACAGGAAGAACAACCCACAAACTACAAGGAACTCAAGAAGGAAGACCAAAAGGTGGACATTTCATTCCTTCTTAAAAGGGGGAACCAAATACCCTTGGAAGGAGTTGCAGAGATCAACTATGGAGCAGAGTCTGAAGGAAGGACAAGCCAGCCTAAATATAGCTATCTCCTAAGAGGTTCTGACAGTACCTGACTAACACAGATGTAGAGGCTCACAGCCATCCATTGAACTGAGTACACGGTCCCCATTGAAGGAGTTAGAGAAAGGACCTATGGAACTGAGGGGTTTGCAACCCCTTAGGAGGAACAACAATATGAACTAACTAGCACCCTCAGAGTTCCCAGGGTCCCAACCACCAACCAAGGACTGCACATGGTGGGTCTGATTGTTCTGGCAGCATGTGTATAGTAGAGGATTGCAAATTCGATCATCAATAGGAGGAGAGGACCTCTGCCCTGTGAAGGTTCTGTGCCCCAGTGTAGGGGAATGCCAGGGCCAATAAGTGGGAGAGAATAGGGTGGCAAGCAGGGGGAGAAGGGAAGCAACAGGGGTTTGTTTTTGTTGTTTCGTTTCTTTGTTTGTTTCTTTGTGAATGACTTTATGGATAGACTATCTTAATACACACACTGTTTCTTAAATAAATGTAACCTGTTCTCTGTGGCCTGAGAATAAAGTCACTCACTCAAGTCAAATAGTT
>NW_022196911.1:36430561-36446867 GCF_008632895.1 Mastomys coucha | reverse complement strand
AAATGTTAACAAATTCAGATAAATTGAAATCATGTCACTTTTCTGATAATGCAATAAAAGTTAAAAAATAGAAATAAGAATAAGAAATAACTTAAAGTTTGATAATAAGTAAATTTTAGTCATAGATCATGTGATACACCATAGGCTCATATTAAGGTTATAGGGGATCCTGCTTTTCAAAGTGCAAACCAGAAGCTGAATGCTTCCATGGTTAAGAGTGCTTGCCTCCTGTGTGTAAGGACCATGATTAAAATCCTCAACAGCTACGTAAAATAAACTGTTATGGTAATGTCTTACCCCAATAGGTCCATATAAAAAGTACATAACTCATGTATTATATTTATAAGTTATATGTCTAGATTGGGCAGATCTATCACTATACTAATTTATTCCCCAGCTAAAAGACCCCTTGTTACTTGTGGCTTCTCCAGGCCATGTAGTTCTGTTCAATCTTCCTTCCACCTCATTTTCCTCCATTTACTCTCTCTTCTCTTCTCTTCTCTTCTCTCTCTGTGACCTCAATTCCCACCTATCCCTTCCACTGCCCAATCACTGGCGCTAGTCTTTATTTGACTAGTCAGACTAGAGAGAAGGTTTTGTGAGATTACCTGAATGCATGATCTACTACAATTTGGGACAACCCTTCTTGAGATAGCAGAATTAACATCAAAATACAAACAGAATCAGGGCAACTCACAACAGTGGATTGTACAGTTCAACATGCTTTTAAAACCCCAGTGATATGGGGAAGGATAAGCAGAGGTTACTTGGCTTTGCAAACTGCCAGCCTAGCACCAGGTTCAGTGAGACATTCTATCAAGGGAATAAAGGGGAGAGTAATAATACATCAGGACACCCAAATTTCTCATGATGCCCCTACATATGTGCACAACACACAACACATCCACACATCCTCAAAAACTGCACATATATGGCAGTATAAATTTTAGAAAATCTTAAAATACAAGTCCTTTTCTGGGTCCATTCTATATTTTTACTATCATTTATTTCCTTACCTATGGGAAGTACTGGACCCTGAATACCAAATCTGACTTTCCATATCTTCCATATGTTCCTTCCCTTTATTTGCCTCTGGTACATAGACATTCTATATTCTACAATCACATGAACCACTGTAGATATCTTTAAAAGCACCAACAGTTAACTTCAAATAACAGAAGTATGGGAGTTGAGAAAACATTATTTAGCAGAGAAGAATTTCTCTTACCTTCTGTTCTTATTTTCATTCTTGTGATTGATGGATGGAGCCAAGAGCTTCACACTAAGTGTCATGCTTACTCCCAGCCCAGGGAAGAACTTTAATTAGCCCCATAGCCAGTTTCCTTTTGCCCAATGATAGAAGGTTGTATGAATTTTAGAGACTGGGTTTGGTCAAAATGGAAAGACTGCCACCTACTGAGTTACAGGCAAGAAATTTGGAATAGTGATTTGCATTATTCCTTTGATAGAACTAAATCTTTATTTATTTATTTATTTATTATTTTTTTGGCTTTGCCAGTTCTGAGCCATCTCAAGGAGAAGGGATGATGAAGATTACCGCAGGAATGATGACTGGTAGTAGGGAAGAAAAGGAATGATTTTCTCATTGTTGGGTGACCAAAAGAAGGTAATGAACAATTAGATAAATCTCAACTGAGCCGAAATTAGTAAATGCAAAACATATTAATCATATTAATCATCTTTCCTTACTATAGAAAAAACACCTATAGACCTATGGTTATCAACTTGAATAAAGTAGAGGTTTATTGGACTCATATTCTTGGAGGTTTCAGTTCTTGATGGAGTCAACTGGTTTCCTGCTCTTAAGTCACAGCATTACAGAAAGGTGAGGAACAGATGAAAGAAAAACCTTCACTCCAACGAGTGTTCATGAAAAAGAAGAGAGAAAGATCACACCCTTGTAGAGCATACACCCCAAACAAGATTCCTCACTAGGTCTGCCTCTTAATCACTTCCACCACTATTGCCAATAGTTCCACAAGTGGGACTCAGATTTAATACCTGACCTTTGTGACTACTTAAAGTTCAAATTGTCATTATAGCAGAGGATAAGAAGTTCTTTGGGGCACTTCCTAATATAATTAACAAAATTGTGCTGCCCACTTTGAATTGTTCAACATTAGCTATAAACAACCTATACTTTCCTGAAACAGTGAAACAAACAAGTAACAGCAAAACAATGGAAAGCAGTTCACAAGTCTCATCTCATAGACAAAAGCAAAGAATTTCCTCAAACTTCAGAATAGAGGAAGGAAGAAACAATTATATTTTTGATTGTGATGAGGATTGATATTCTGGGTAAGAAAAATATAATAATTTTCGTTAAACATCCAATATGTAGAGAAAAGTTAATGTGAACTCAAATAGTAACTAGATTCACTATTTGTGAAGATTGGTGTTCATTAGCTAAAACATGAAAAGCAAATAGGTAAATTCAGAAAATTTACAGAAAGGTTACCTGAACAATGCCAAACACTCTTAAAGTACAAACAAAGGCTTGATTAATGGCCTAACACCCAATAAAGCTCATTTAAATTCACTCATGGGAGAAATGTAATTATCAAAGTTGGTTAATAAAAATCTGACTGCTTCTTAAGCTGAATTAACTTTTATTACTTCATTATTTAACTTTGTGATATTTAACATTTAAAACATGCTTATTTTATTTATCCTTATAAATTCAACAGTTTAATTTATTATTTAATAAATTATTAATAAAATACTAAGAAATCTCAAACTTATGTTCATCAATTTGTTCTATATGTTAATATATGCTAATGATATATATGTATGTATAGTGTTATATATATACATACACATACATATATATGTGTATGTATATATATATATAAAGTAAATGTACATAAAACCCTAACAATGTTATAGTTGTTCAATTTTAATCCTTGCCTATATATTTTGATAACTATTATACTGTTACTACTAATTTTCATAAAGTATGTAAAATTTATACTGAAAAAAATGAGTTGTCATTTTACTATGGGAGACATCAAGTACTATACATTCTTACAAGATCTTTGAGGATAATTTTTTCTTTTTATAGAAATACATGTCCATGTAGATATTTGGGTTTTATTGAAACTAAAATGTAGCAGAACAAGTTATTGAGACAGAGAAATCTGTTAAAGGTGAGCTTAACCAATAAGAATAAATAATTATAATTACAGAATTGATTTTCTAAAGATTTATCAACAAAGTCAGACAAAACAAATTTGTCAGTATAACAGTTTAACAATCCAAACAACTTCATAACAACTATTAAATCCAGATTTCAAGCACACGTGTATTCACTCTTCTATGTACTTGAATATTTTAGCAGTTAATAGCAAATAGCTGAAATATAAAATTTTGTGTTTGAAATATTTCAGTACTTCTCAGTGTTCATAATTCCCATAATTCCATGTGTTCATTAGGGTTATTGATGACAGTTATTAAACAGAGAAAATCATACACTGAAGTCATTTACTAAAAGCATTGGTGAGCAAACAAGGGACAACTCTGTCATGGGTTTTAGATGCTACAAGATGACACATGTAGCTACATAATGTTAGAATCTACTGCTTTTCGTTTTTTTTTTTTTTAGATATTTTCTTTATTTACATTTCAAATGTTATCCCTTTGCTTGGTTTCCCCTCTGAAAACCCCCTATCCCATTCCCCTTCCCCTTGCAAATCAACCTCCCCACTCTCACTTCCCTGTCCTGGCATTCCCCTACATTGGGGCATCGAGCCTTCACAGGACCAAGAGTCTCTCCTCCCATTAATGTCCAACAAGGCCATCCTCTGCTACATATGCAGTTGGAGACATGGGTCCCTCCATGTGTACCCTTTGGTTAGTGGTTTAGTCCCTGGGAACCCTGAAGGTGCTGGTTGGTTCATATTGTTGTTTCTCCTAAGGGGCCAATAGCTTATGCTCTAAGATCAAAAATTGACATTTGGTACTGATAAAATTGCAAAGCTTCTGTATGACAAAGGACAATGTCAATAGGACAAAATGGCAACCAGCAGATTGGGAAAAGATCTTTACCAATCCTACATTTGATAGAGGGCTAATATGCAATATATACAAAGAACTCAAGAAGTTAGACTCCACAGAACCAAACAACACTATTAAAAATGGGGTATAGAGCTAAACAAAGAATTCTCAACTGAGGAATACCAAATGGCAGAGAAGCACTTAAAGAAATGTTCAACATCCTTAGTCATCAGGGAAATGCAAATAAAAACAACACTGAGATTCCACCTCACACCAGTCAGAATGGCTGAGATCAAATACTCAGGTGACAGCAGATGCTTGGAGAGGATGTGGAGGAAAAGGTATACTCCTCCATTGTTGGTGGAATTGCAAGCTGATATAACCACTCTGGCAATCAGTTTGGCAGTTCCTCAGAAAATTGGATATTGTAGTACCTGAGAACTCAACTGTACCACTCCTAGACATATACCCAGAAGACACTCTAACATGTAATAAGGACACATGCACCACTATGTGCACACTAGCCTCATTTATAATAGCCAGAAGCTGGAAAGAGCCTACATGTCCCTCAACAGAGGAATGGATACAGAAAATGTGCTACATTTACACAATGGAGTACTATTCTAATGGTTCTCTAAGAATGTGTTTTAATGATTTTGATAATCACAGTGATGTTTAGCCAAACACATGTTGTCAATGAATAGCTGTTGAAAGAACTAAAAGTAAGCCAAAGGAAATTGGCTCTCATCTGCAACATTTTAACTAACCATCATCATAAAGTCCAGTCATTTGATGTAGAATTCTTAAGACATATGGCATTTCTTTTTTTTTTTTTGAAGACTTGTTTGATAAAGTAATTTATACTCATATTCACAGAGGAAAGTATATGAGGGAGTGGGCATTGTCTTGAACATGCTCAGTTTAAGGTATGAATCTCCAAACATTTTCTGTGTTTGAGCATATCAAAAAGAAAGACAACAGCATATTTTAAAGCATATCCAGCTTTAGACTAATAAACACGTGTTCAAAAACAAAACTACATGCATATTGTAGACATGTTCAGTTCAATGTTATAAAAAATCAGATTTATTCTAGGGCACCAGACAGAAGGCATCGTTCTAATTTAGTGACCTCATAGGATTCTGAAGAAAAAATAGAACTTAAATAAAAAAGTGTAGCTACAAAGGGGCATTAGTGATCTTTTCACGTAAAACTGTACAGTCTCCATAAGTGGTGAGAGGATTCCCATGGCGTCTACCTCAGAGGAGAAGAGATTTAAGAACAGAGAAAAAAAACTATTGGTCAGAATATTAGGTATCTATCCCTCTGCTAAAATAACCCATTCTCACCATGTTGAGCTCAATATAATTAACAGAACCTGAGGACTAACCCTGGCAAAATGAAGTGTGGAAACATCTTAGCACAATGAAAATTAGGCTAGGCCTCATGGGCATTTAAAAACTGTCTTCCTGTGACCAGCTCTGCAGTGTAAAAAGAACAAGCTCTGAAAAGCTGCTCCTTTTGAGTTTTATATTCAGTGTTCTATTGCTTTTAAGAGACACCATGACCATGACAACTCTTATTAAGGAAAGCATTTAGTTGGGTCTGGTTACAGTTTCATGATATTTAGTTCATTGCCATCATGACAGGAAGCATAGTGGCACACAAGTAAATATGGTGCTTGAGAAGTACCTGAGAATTCTACATCCATATCCACAGGCAGCAGGAAGAGAGACTGGAACTGACTTGGGTTTTTGAAACTCCAAAGCCAACCTACAAACAGACTTCCTCTAGGAAGGCCGCACTTACTTCAACAGGCCACACCTCCTAACTCTTCTCAAGTAGTGCCAGTCTCTGATGACTACGCCTTCAAACACATGAGCCTATGGGGGACATTCTTATTCAGTCTATGATACTAAGGAAGCAGGAGGGAATTATTGTGAGAAGCAAGTGAACCTGTATTAATGAGCACCCCTGAAATGAGCACAGCCACTTCCAGGATAACAATGCACCAGACCCATGGGAATGACAAAGCCTTCTCCTGATCAAAGTACAGATGCTGACAGTGTGTGAATAAAATGCCAACCACAGCTTTTATCGCCCTATGGCTGCAGCCTGAGAATATTCCCCTTCAGAACTCTCCCTACCAATATTAGCAAACCCACCTCCTCAGTCAAGTTAGATATAACAAATATACTGAGTTTCAGGGCTCCTCTTGAATCGCCATCAGACCTCACTGCCCACCCAGTCCTCACTTTTTATATTTCCCATGTCTCCCTTCATTCCCCATCACTGTTGTCAGGCCAGGCCTGAAGCCATGAAGATTGTAACAAATACTTGCAAATAAATAAACATATAAATAAATAAGCAACAACAACAAACAATGCAAATCTCTCTGATGAAGATCTTAGACACATAGAATAAAATGAAGAAGTTAATCAAGAAATATCTAATACCCATCAAAAATGGTGAGGTTCTGTGGCATTCAAATTCAAATAAGAAATGCTTCCTCTGTTAGATGCTAGAAACCCCATTTAAGTCAGATGTAGCCAAGAAACATTTAGCTCTCACTCTTCTAGTTAATCAATCCAGAGTTATGAAACTCCTTTTATTATATATGCTTTCAAGAGGCAAAGGACAAAATCATTTCTCATTCTTCCCTCCTGTTCAGAACTTGTGTATTTTAGAAAATTGAAGATGTACCTGGTGAGAAAGACCCCATGCTCAAACCAACATCCATCAGTGGGACAAAAAAGTACTGATACTAAGGAGTCCTTAAATGCCTGGTCAGGTCCACTAAAGGACAAAAAAAATGTTATGACTGAACTATAAACCAGGAAGATAAAAATAAATTCAGGGGTTCACACAGAACCATACCATATTGTTCCAAGCTCAAGATCCCTGGTTCAAAGATGTATTGTCTTCCCAGTGGGGAAAGTAAACTCTAAGTAAATAAAGTTATCTCCAAAGGAATACTTGAAAAAAACAAGAACAACAAAAAAAATTTCCTGAAAAAAATCATTACAGGGAAAAGCTGGTTTCATTAGAATAGAATCCAAACTACTGGGAGGCTTATTTACCATAGAAAGATACAAATAAAACTTTAAATATTACCACTACTAAAGAAGACTGGTTTAAAATGATCAGTTTACGACCAATATATGTACTAAGACATTTTTGAAAATAGTACCATTGGTATCTGTGACTTGGTGAAGCTTAACTGCTGAATGTGGTAAGGAGAGAGCAGTCAGAGATCAGCTAAGAATATCATCATTTCACACTAATGTCTGTGTTGATGCCCTAACTCTTGGTACTTCACAATGTCACTGAATTTGGAAAGAATAAGTTCAAAGAGGTAATTACATTCAAAAGAGCTATTACAGTGGCTACAATCCAATATATATGTAGGAAATTTCTTACAAGGACATGATTTTAGATATGTACACAGAAGGATATAGAGTTGAAGGCACAGGGGGAAAACTCAACCATCACTAAGCCAAGGTTACAGGCTTCCAAAGTAACCAATGTTGTTGAAATTCATATCTTGGACTTATGTTATCCAGAATGGTGACAAAATAAATTCCAGTTATCTTCACCACCCTGTCAACAGTACCTTGAAATAGCAGCCCTTAGTGACGATAATAAATATAGTTCAATTCAAGGTTCTAGCTTTGCTATAAAAATTGACAAACTGATTTTAAAACCCATTAAAATGCAAAGGCAATGTATAAACTGCCCAAAAACTCTTGGAAAAAAAACATAGTTAAAGAAGTCACATTTCTCATTTGCAAAACTTACCGAAAACTTACAAAAAATAAAACGGCATGGTGTTTGTATACAGATCAGAGGAATAGAGTTAAACATTGATAACTCAGCCTTCTAAAATACTATAATTTCTCTTCTCCAAAGGGCCCATTCCCTTCCCATCATGTGCCCTGGGCTGGCAAGTGGTTTATACAGATGTGTCCTGTAGGTTTGAGTGCTCACCAGTCACCTTTGCTCAGCAGTTTACAATGAGCACTAGGTAACTATATCTTTTGGGTATAGAATGTGTGTCACAGTCAGGAACACACAGCAGTTGCATATAACTGCACAAGACTTGTACAGAAAGAAAATTGGAGAGTTGGGGGAGATGAAAGGGAAAAGAGGTGAACTTGCTATAAGGGAATCAGGGAGGGTAGGAGAGGAGTAAGAATGGAAATTTTGAGTGAGATCACACTTTGTTCCATATATGTATGTAATCATCAAAGATAAATAATATGAACAGTAGTGACCTTTTCAGCAAGAGGTAGTGGGACATCTGGATGGCTCTGTGCCAAAGGATAAAGTCACCTTACATTCTCAACTAAATTTCTCCAGAATTGATCAGCAACCTTATCATGAAAGTGAATGCCAGAAATCTTGGGGACTCAAACAGAAGCAATCATGAATACATGGAGCATTACAAAGGTTGATTAATCATTGGATTCTTATATAAACCGGAGAAGATGGAACCACCAAAAGAATATGTGGATAAATTTCATTATTAATTAAATACATTTGTGTTTCAAAGGACTATATGAAAGAAAAAAAATTATGTCAAAGGAAATAAGAGATATTTAATTCTAAAGTTATATATACATGACCTCATAATACAAATTTAGGTTACCCTAATACGATGTCCCATGGTGGAAATAGTTTTGTGAAGTTTCTAAAGTATCATAACCAAGAGAGTAGTAGATCAAGACACTTTTGTAAAAGAGATGGTGAAAAACATCAGGTAGGTAGGTCACATCAAAGTGGGCAATTTCTGTTAGAGGGCTAAGATGCTGTCTATGGCACTATTGGCTCTTATGTTGGTGGAAGCTAAGGTTTGTACATTCCAAAAATGATTTATCTGGCAGTCATAAGGAAGTTAGGTCAAGTACAGAGGTGAGCCAGGAATGTCTGTTTAGTGGGCCAATGATAATTCAAAATTAATTTTGCTTCTGGCCTGTGATATTTCAGGTTTCTAAAATCACACATCTGTTGATCAGCCTGTAAAATAAGGGTGTGTGTGTGTGTGTGTGTGTGTGTGTGTGTGTGTGTGTGTGTGTGTGCGCATATCTGACCCACTTCTATTCAGGGAAATTCAGTTCATGAAATATTTGAAAGAAGGAAATGCAGTAGTGCAGCCTTACAAGTATAACATCTGACTGTATTTGAAAATGAAGCTGAGTCTCAGTCAACAAAAATAAAGCTAAAATTTTGTAGCCAAAAGTGTTGAATCTGGTAAAGTTGGGAGGGATGAGGGCAGCCACTAAGGGACTATGTTATACAACTGCCATTGGTACTATGGAAACAATTGTTCTGTTTATGTTAACTACTTGCTTGTAGCAATTTAAACTCTACAGGCTTTATAAAATAAGTAACCAATAAAAAAGAAAACAAGAAATGGAAAAACAAGAGATCTTTGTATAAAAAGATAATAGTTATACTCTCATTACCCAGTAATTGAAATCTGGGAATCCCTCTTAAAAGTGGAAAAATGTTTAAATAGATATTTCCACAAAGAGGATATATAAGTGACTAATAGCACATAAACATTTTCAACACCAATGATCATCAGGAAACAAAAATATTCACTAGGATGGCTAAATCAAATGAAAGATATTGACTAGCGTGGCAGAACACATGCAAAAATCACAGCTAATACAGTTGGAAGAAATGTAAACTTCAAAAAATAATGTGATAAAGACTTACCATATAATCAATAACTGTACCCTTTGTATGGTATGTTCCTAGAAAAATGTAAACCTCTATTAATGCTAAAGTGTACATGAATGAGCAGAATAGCATTAATAATAACAGCTAAAAGTTACATTCAGACCAATGCCTACTCACAGATGGAGAGGTAATAGAAAGATGGTACGGGCCCCAGGGAGTGGGGATGTCTGGTGGGGTGAGGATGGGGAAGGTGAGGACATCCTCTTGGAGATAGCGTGTAGGGGAGTGGTCTATTCAGGCAACCTAGGCCCAGTAGAGTCATAGGTCTGCATCTCGGTGACCCAGTAGGCAATATCTTTGCCTGCAAGGGATGGAAGGTGTTCAGTCAGAACTCCTGAGTCCTTGGCTACTATTTCAGTCTCAGCCTCTCACAGCTGTCCCCTCAGGAGATATGTGCTCTGAATAGAGACAACAAGAATCTTGACAACTGATTTCTGAAGGTGTATAGACAGGAGACTAAACCTTTCAGCAGTTCATCTGGAGTGTGCCCATTCAGAAGCAATAAATGCTATCTAGCATGAGCAGGCATCTTGAATGGTGATAGTGAAACATAGATAGAAAGAAAATCAAGGAAGAGAAGGGATGCACACAGGTGATATCCGAGGCTGTGAAGTTTGGTGGTAACTACATCTCCTTGTTTGAAGACAGAGAAAGATATTTGTTGATCAGAAGTAGGAACAAACAACAATTGCATTGTATGGGGGTCCTCACATGCCTTTTACTACAGAGAAGTCCATGTTTTTCCATGGCTTAAACATTAAGGAATTTTACTTGCAGTTGAAAAATCTAGTTTTGATGTCAGGTTCTTTACAAACATCACATACACACCTTATCTTTTCATATCTAATGTCTGGTATTTTCTTTATAAGTCTTACCACTATCACCTTTTATTAATATAATTTTTAAATTTACATTATATACTAGAGTCTTTTCTCCTACGTATATCTACACATGCCATGGCTGTTAAGGTCCAAAGAATAATACAATCCCCTGGTACTAGAGTTTCAGGTGGTTTCGAATGGCCATGAAGATGCTGGGTACCAAACCTGAGTCCTTCATAGGAGCAGCAAATGCTCTGAACTGCCAAGATATCTCTAGCCCCCCACTATAACTTTTCATGTTTTTTCCTAATAAAACAAAACAACTATGAAATCAGAGATACAACATTCTTACAGTGACTGAGTCTTCAGTGCCTAGAATAATATATGATATATAAAAGGTAAACATCCAAGTGAAACATGAATAAGCATCTATCAATATCATCTTGATCTGCAATTTTATTTATTGGTAAAGAAGAAAATGTTGAATGAACATACTTATAAAATTATTGCCCATGAATGGAAGATGACTTGGTCATAGGGCAAAAGCTAATGATCAGATAACTGTTTTCTTCCAAGCTGAGCTTTATGATAGCTAACTCTCACTCTCTGAAAAGAAGCTGAGACCATGCTATCACAATCTCTCTTTTGGAGTCTCCTAAAGGAACTGACATTCAGAGAAAATACAATATTTTTAGCTTTAGCTGAACTAATAACAAGCAGAAATCTAAAACTTTATCTGGAATTTCTATTTTCTTTTGTCATATTTATTTTCCAGAAAACTAAGTTACGTGGTTGCCATGGAAATGGGTGGAGTATGAATCATGAAACTTTTAGCTGTAAGAGTCCTGTATAATCAGAAAATACTGTTTTATTAATGTTTCTGAAATGTGCTGGTAAATTATACCAGGCTAAAAATTTTATAGAAAAAGGTTGATTGCTACAGTTTAACCTATAATATGGAATGTAAATATTGTAAAAAAAAAAAAAAAACATAATGTTGCAATGAATCAATGTGTACACAAGGAAAATATTTCTATTGATTCATTACCTTATATCAGTGACTATATCATTAATCAAAAGCTCTCTGAAAAGAAATGCATTAGCAATTCACTTATGCATGCAGGGTTTTACTTACCTAGTCTCAAAACTTTACAAAGCGTTTTCTCTTTTGTCTAAACTAAGTGCACTGCTCTTTTAAAATTCTCATATGCAGTAAATAACTATCTAAACAAATAAGTAAAGAAAATACAACTGAATTGGACACCTACAGATATAAAGACCTTTTAGATGCATTTAAAATAGTTACTGCTTGTGCTTCTGTTGGTTTCAGCTGCTGGAAGAAATAAGTGCAGAGCTGTAAACCCAAGAAAGCAGCTGTAAAAAGACATGATATTAAATAGTGTAAAGGTATTGCATATGTTGCTTATCCAGCATCATCAGAAGCAAATACATAACCCCAGGATATTAACAGAAAGCTAGAAAGCAAATAAGAAGGATAGCTACTCTTCAACTCTCATTTAATTGTATTTTTATTATTTCTACCTTAATACAAATTTTACCTTCAAAATTAATTGATTTTTTATTAGATGTTTTCTTTATTTACAATATCTCCTTTCCCAGGTTCCCCTTCCCCCCCCAAAAAAATAATAAAATAAAAAAGCTAAAACTAAAACAAACCCCTGTTCCCTCCCCCTCCCCCTCCTCAGCAGCCACCCCCTCCTGCTTACTGGCCCTGGCATTCCCCTATACTGGGGCATAGAACCTTCACAGGACCAAGGGCCTCTCCTCCCATTGATGACCAATGCTATACATATGCTGCTGGATCCGGGAGTCCCATGTGTACTCTTTGGTTGGAGTTTTAGTCCCTGGGAGCTCTGAGGGTGCTAGTTAGTTCATATTGTTGCCATCCTAAAGGGGCTGCGAACCCTTTCAGCTCCTTGGGTCTTTTCTCTAGCTCTTTCTCTAGGGACTCTGTACTCAGTCCAATGGATGGCTGTGAGCCTCTACTTCTGTATTACTCAGGTACTGTCAGAGCTTCTCAGGAGACAGCTATGTCAGGCTCCTGTCATCCAGGACTTTCTGGCATCCACAATAGTGTCTAGAATTGATGATTGAATATGGGAATGATTTCCAGGTGGAACAGTCTCTGAATTGTCCTTCCTTTAGTCTCTGCTCCATAGTTAGTCTCTACAACTCCTTCCATGTGTATTTTGTTCCCACTTTTAAGAAGGAATGAAGTATCCACACTTTGCTCTTCCGTTTTCTTGAGTTTTTTTGTGGCTTGTGGATTGAACTTTGTGTATTCCAATCTTCTGGATTAATATCCACTTTTCAGAGAATGCATACCATGTGTGTTCTTTTGTGATTGGGTTACCTCACTCAGAATTATATTCTCCAGATCCATCCATTTTCCCAATGAAAAAAACGCATGTAATAGCTATGCTAAATCAGTGGAATGACTTAAAGCCATGATCAGTAAGAAAGTAGTCTATGCTTATAAGCATCATTCTGATTTCAAATCAAATTTCTCTTGAGGTCTCAACAGTTTAGCGCACATCCTGCTGTCATGAAGAACCTGAGTTTGATTCCCAGTGTCCACATCAGGCAGCTCCCAGCTGTCCGACATTTCAGCCCCAGGGTATCTAACACCCTATTCTAGCCGCCTACAGGTACTTAAACATCTCCTCCATATTCTCTCTCTCTCTCTCTCTCTCTCTCTCTCTCTCTCTCTCTCTCTCTCTCTCTCTCTCTCTCATACACATACACACACACACACATACACATATGCACACACATGCACAAAAGCATGAACACACACAAACACATATACATGCATGCACACAAAGACAAATCTTAAAAAATAATAATTGTTATTATTGTTGCTGCATTTTTGAAGATAGTTACCAAACCTTAATTGTGATTATTGATCATTGTGTAATTTACTCTGTTGTTCCAAAGATAACTTGAACATTCTTTGATCATCTGCAAAAGTCCTATAAGTCACTATAATTATCCAAAATTTATCAATTTGCTCAATGTTCAAGAACAGTTTCCAAATTTTACTCCATAAATAAATTTAAGAATCTAAAATAAAGTAGCTTCAATATAAATACTTTAATCAAGTTGTGTTATGAAAATCTTTTATATAAAAACTGGACATTTTCTCAATTTTAAGAATAAGGAGATTTTAATGTCATTTTGAGACTCCTACAATCATATTTTTTAACTTTTAAGTCTCATTTATCCATGCAGGTATGTATTACCAAAAAAAATCAATAAAGAATACAAAATATGTTTGCCGGTATTGGAAGGTCAAGAAAAGCAATTCTCTTCAGATCATAGAGAGGAGTGTCAATAGATGAAGGTAATGTTCAAAAGATTGTGTGTGGTGTTTGAAGTTAACTACCTTGATAGAATAATCAATAGCTATCTGAGAAGGCCTTCATTTGATCATTCATGCTTCATTGCTCACAAATATTATTAAATATTCTCTTGGTTTCTCTGCAGGTTGACTTTGAATTTGGCAGATGCAACATCTTTTATACATAAAGTAGTGCAAAATACATATGATTTGTAAAAAAAAATGTAGAAAAGCTGGACTTGCACAGCATTCATGAATAGCTAACTGGCATTGGGTGGTACATTGATTTTTATCATATATACTTATTTCCTATTGAGAAGTCACTTTATCAACTAGCCAGTAATTTTACCATTAGTGGTATTATACATAAGATAGCATTCAAATGGTAGCTAGTTTAGCATTCATATGAGATATGTATTGAAAAATACAGAATATTTTTACACAGTATTTTTTTGTCAATTTTAAAGTAAACTAAAATCACTTTTATGCCAGGTGGTGGTAGTGGAGCATGTCTATAACCCCAGCACTAACTAGGCAGAGACAGGTGGATTTCTGTGAGTTTGAAGCTAACCTAGTTTACATAGAATATTTCAGGACCGCTAGGACTACACAAAAAAAATCCTCTGTTGGAAAAAAACAAAAACCAAAAACCAAAGAACAAAACCCACTTCATTATTGACATCTTATTTTAAGTGTTACTAATGAGAATGTGCACTAGGGACAATAAAAGCTTACCACAGCTGTCAATGAATGACTTGAATGCTAGTGCTCTTCAACATCAACCATTATGTAGAACTTTAATCAGATGTCAAAATTTTTTTACATGACCACAAAAAAAATGTATATCTAAAAGTGTTGAAGTGGCTCACATGTATAATTATTCAAGGTCTGAAGAAAAATAATCCAATTTACAAAGGGAAATGAAACCTTAGGGAGAGCAAATATTTACTAGTTATAAATCCTTATACATAAACACACACACATGTATATGAGTGTGTACATATATATATACACAAAAAAAGAAAAAATACACATATATACATATATATGTATGTGTGTATATAAATATATGTATGTGTGAGAGAGAGAGAGAGCAGAGATACTCTCACATTAACTTGAAAATGAATTATAAATGTAAAAATCACATACAATTTACACAGAGATGTTAGTGGTAGGGTTCCTGAAATGACACTTTGTTTCTTCAAAAAACATTCACTAAAATTTAGTATGGCCTGTGACTTATCTAAACAGCTCGGACTATGACCATAAATAAGTCATTTCCTTATATTCAAATTCTGGGGAAGGGGCATATGAATCAATTTCAGTACTCTATAGCAAGAAGTCAATAAATTTTATATGTGAACAATAGAATGAGGGGCATAATACCAAGAAATACAGAAAGGTATTTTATAAAATTCACCATCTATCCATGATGAAAATGGTGAAGAAATTATGTGTAGAAGGAGAATGCATCAATACAATAAAGTATATTTATAATAAACCAACAACTTATACAGAGTTAAAATATCTGAAAGATTTCTCTTTAAGCTCTGGAAGAGAACAAGAGTGCCCAGTCTTATTACTTGCATTATACCAAGTGTCATAGTGATGTGGAACATAAATGCAAAGTGAGTCTTTAATTTCTTATGCTTACCCAGGTTCATTAATTGACACAATATTATAAGGCTGTCGTTATCATCTTACATCTCCACAAAGTCAAAATAATGCCTATCACATGCTGCTGCTGTTCCTTGGTTAACTAGAAAGATTTAATAGAATTACAAACCTTTCAGCAATTAAAAACGTTCAGATGAGCAGGGAGATGGGTAGATTCTGCTCTGTGGGTTACAGAGTTTACTAAAATTAACGTTATTAAGATTTCGGAGCCCAGTTCAGGCTTAAGTTCGGTGCCTTTGGATCATTTATTTACACTGAAGATATCTTTCACATGGCTTTCTGATGAGCTGTGAAAACAGTTCATTCACCCTAGAGAGATCTAATGGCAGACCATAGAAATGATTCGACTAAGATCTACTACAGTGAACATGAGTATATTGGGGTTATCTATAGGAGCATGGGTAACTAAAAAGCAGTTGTATCACCAAAAAATCCACTCCACATTTGACAGCATATCCTGTCGAATCTTAGAAATGTTAGTTACACTAAAATATTGAAAGAACATTAGGTACCATGTGACATTTGAATAAACCCATATTTAAAGTAAAGAAAATATTTAATCAAGAATTTCCAGCTAGGCCATGATGTGGAACATTCCTTTAATCCCAGCACTCCAGAAGTGGAGGCCAGCCTGGTCTACAAAGTGATTTCCAGGACAGTCAGAGCTATACAGAGAAACCCTATCTAG
>NW_022196911.1:36400317-36430551 GCF_008632895.1 Mastomys coucha | reverse complement strand
AAAAAAAAAAAAAAAAGAGAAACAAATATATGCAGATCAGGCTTCATCAATCATTTAAAAAACATTGTTTTATGTAAATTTCTGTTATGTTTTAAAAATAAGATCTCAGGATCTACTTCATTGAAACCTACTCTAAGGTGAGTTAAATCACAAATAGGAAACTATCTCTACATGGAAAAAGATTAGATGATCATTGGCTACCGTTAAAGGTAACTTAAAATGGTGTTGTTGACCCTGTAGCAATTGTTCCTACAGTCTGAATATCTTATGTCTTTCCTCTGAGTAGGCAATTTTTACATCTCTCTACTGGCAAGAGCTAACTTGAAACAACCTAATACAAGTCATTCCATCACTTTTGCACACATTAGTCCTTCAAAATATTCTTCGACCTGGTTCCTTCACATAATAATAAATTAAATAAAGTTTTTGCTGTTTGTTTTACATTTTGAGGGATTTATGAGTGAACTCTTCCTAAAATCAAGTTTTTGTTGTCAAGTAGTAGTACAATCAGCAAGACAAGAGTTTAAAATATCTATGTAGAATTGTGCTTCCATAACCTCCCAATATACTTTGTTTTATAAACATCATAGCAATATTAAAATAAAAATCCAAAGAACCTATTTACATGGATTTTCTATTTGAGTATAAAGAGTTAATTGACCAAATGATAATGAGACAAAACTAATCTAGAAGGGAATACTTGTGTAAGTAACAGAATCTCAACCCCCTTGAGAAAGCATTCTCATATGAAACAGGTATGAGTGGGTTAGTGAGCAGAAGATCCTTAGTGGAGCTATTTTTAAATGAAACTCACATTTTGTCTAACAAGTTCCCTTGGGAACTAAGTAGAAAACACATTGAAAGGCAGAAAATTTTCAGTTGGAAAAAGTAGCATATTTCACAGACTAACTTCACATTTTAGGGAACATTCATACTGTACAAATAATACTTTATTTTTTTCAAGTAAAATAGAAACAATAATTCAATATCTTATTTTTGTCTATCAAATAAGGCCAATATTATTATTGCTATCTGAAAAGGCAATAAAATTAAGAAAATGTGAGCTGTGAACCATGTGCCTCTAAAGAAAAGCTATAAATATGCTAGTGCTAATTCATTATTGCAGTAGAAGTGAGTTGTCCTATAAAATACATTCCACCTCACAAATATGTTCATGATTCAGTGGTGCATTATTCAGATCACTCACAAAATGTTCATCTTACCTTGTTAGTGATTCACAATGACAGACTCACTGGCTAGCTATATAGAAAGAGCCATTGACTTGATGACAGTATTTGCAAGATATAAACAGACCCAGCCACACTATTACTTCACTCTAAATACTGTATATATCATATTTTTACACTGTCATTTCAGGAACAATTTTGAGAATTCTAAATCTAAGACAAAAAATGTAATAATTGTATAAATTTTTTATCTCATTTTTTATATTATACTATATATTAAATACTTTCACTTATTTGGGAGGGTGTAACTTAAATTATGCCACTTATAAGATATAAGTCATAAATTGACATGACATATATACAGAGAGGGTGGGAGACAGAGACAGAGAAGAGAGCAAGCCTTTATGTATATCCACACAGATAGCTGAGTGTGTAAACATACATATGTATACATACAGTTAGAGACTGAAAATAACCCCTCTGAATTGCAAATGATAATAGATACCTACTAATTGAATTAATAAACTAGTTATGGATATATTTTTCATCTATGTCATTTTCTTACTAATTTTAGTGTTTTCTTCTTATTATGCCCATATGGATAAACTCTTCACTGTTAGAAGGATTCTCTCTGAAGAAGTACCAATGACCAGCTGGCAGGATACTGCAAAGACACCAGAAAAGTAAGCAAAGAACTGATTATTTTCATGGAATCAAGGAACAAGCTACCAGTAGTAATAAAATTTGAAGACTTATTGTAACTGATAGGTGTTTTCTAATTATACTTGTTTTTGCTTTCTGCAGGTGTCCTGTAAAAAGAACATGTTAATTGTACACCAATGAAGCACTTGAGAACTATTGCTTTCAGAGGGCAATAAGACAAGTTTTACAGGGACAATATGCACTTAATGAATGTTGAAGATAAGATGAAGAACCACAGCTGTGTTAACCTCTTTGTTTTGATTTGCTCACCTTTGGTAAGAAGACAGTAACTGAGCAGAACGTAGGAGGAGACAAATGAGGTTCCAACATTTTATGACTCATAATGGAGGTAGATCATTCCACTGAATCAGGAGTGAATATGGAAAATAACATGAGATAGACCATTTACAAAGTAGAGTTAAAACATAGCAATCTTCCTGCCAAGCATTAGGTAATTGCTGCAGCAGCACATGAAATCATCCTATCCATTATCTAAGAAGCTGATGGCATGAAGGTACATAGAGGCTTCCTCCAGTACACCATGACAATATTGAACCCCACCTATAAAAGGTAAAACTACATATACTACTAATGGGTTGTCATCAGTTAAGGTACCCAGTAAATGACATACAAAGGACAATAACCTGCATTTCAGTAGGAGTAAATTTTTGAATAAGAGCAAAAAAGACAACCAATGCATTTAAGAATGTTAAAAATGGAGTTTCATAAAATAAAATATATCATTTTTCAACCCAAAATGATGTTTGGGAAAGAGACGATTTGTTGATGACTGAATTAGAGTAATGTGATTTGCTCAACACTTCCAATTACTTCCCTTATAATGCATAATAAAGTTCAATTTTTTCCATGGCCTACAAGACCATTATCTTGCATCATATCACACTCTGATATAAACTTTCCTTTCTCTACTTGTAAATTCTATTCCAGACACATTTACCCCCTTTTACTTCAGTCCTTTATTGGCAGCATTTTCAGTATAATTACTTTCCTTTTCTCTTTTCTTTTTGATTATATATATATATATATATATATATATATATATATATATATATGCATATATATATATACATAGATATATACATATATGCATGTGTATTTGATTATATATTTGACTATATATTTTTTGATATAGATATATACACATATAAATATACTCGTATATGTGTGTATTCAGATATATTTAGATATATTGGAAATATAGATATAGATGATATAGATATGTGTGTGTGTGAGAGAGAGAGAGAGAGCAAGAGAGAGAGAGAGAGAGAGAGAGAGATTATAGCCACTTGGTGTTCTCTTCCCTGGGGAAGACTGTTTTGTGTTTCTCCCTTTTTCTCTCTCTCTCTCCCTTAGTTGCCTGTATTTCTCTTTTGTTAGCTTTTTGTTTTGTTTTTTATTTATTTTTCTGTCATACAATACAATCCCAGCTCATTTCCCAATGCAGTTCTTCTACTTCCATGTCTCCCAGTATCTAGCCTGCTCCCTTAGCCCCACGATCCTCTCCTCCTCCATTTCCCTTTTGAAAAGAACAGGCTTCCCAGGGATATCAACCAAACATGCCACAACATGATACAATAAGACTAAGCACAAAACCCTACATCAAGATTGCATGAGACAACCAGTTAGGAAGACAAGGGTCCCAAGATCATGCAAAAGAGACAGAGACATACCCACTATAACTGTTAGTAGTCTCACACAAACACCAAGATAATAACTATAATCTATGCAGAGGACCTAGCACATATCTACACAGGCAGCATGATTGCCTCTTCAGTTTCTGTGAGCCCTTATCAGTTCTATTTAATTGATTCTGTTCTGGTTCACTCTGCACCTCTGCTTGCTATACTTCTTCCTCCCCTACTTCTGCAGGGTTTCCTGAGCTCCAAAGGGAGAGATCTCTTAGTGGGGATCTCTAATTTGGGCTCTTTCTCCACCTAACATTTGACTCATGGTCTGTGCATCTGCTCCCATTAGCTACTTGAAGAAGTCCCTCAGATGACTGTACTAGGCACCAGTCTACATGTATAGCAGATTATCATTAGTAATCATCTAATTGATTGTTTTTTAATCATTGATCTTTGGGCTGTTCAGCCTCTGGTTCCCGGTTATCCAGGCAGTGCTTTGCTTGGGACTCCCTTTTGTGATGTGGAAGCTTAAACCAGTTGGAATGGCACTTCTAAAGTTCTGCACCTCCATTATATAGTGTTGAGGCCTTATGGTATTTTTCCCTGTCTACATTGGCAATTCTACTGTTGTCTTTGTTCAACTAATGTTTAAGTTGTTATGTTGAGACTTTATGGGTATAGCTTCTGACGTTATTAGGAGACACAATCTTGTATCAAACTCCCTGGTCCTCTGGCTCTTATAGTCTTTCCATGATGTTCTTTGAACCTTGAGTGCAGGGCTTGTTTTGTAAATATATCCATTGGGTTCATACCCCACAACTCTATATTTTATTTACTTATAGTTTTCTGAAATGGCCTCTGTCTGTTGCAAAGAGGAATTTTCTTAAATATGGATGAGCAATAAACTTATCTATGGATATAGGGAAAATATTTCAAATGTAATTAGGAATTATACTGGTTTAGTGAAGTAGTGGCCATAGGTTTTGATCCAAGAGCCATGATTTCACTAGACTTTGGCTGTGTTTCCAGGAATGGTTTCTACTTGTTAAGTAGGCCTAAAGACCAATTAGAGAACTACAGGTTATCGCCAAGGTATGTTTGCCACTACCACTCTTTTAGGATCACAGTGCCATTCTGGCCATTGTTGAGGTTTATAAGCATCATAACTTGGTAGGACTGTTTCATTCCTCCTTTGGAAGTTTGCTGTTGCTGAACCCAAATAACTGCTCAAACTGTACTGACTGGTGCTTGAATGAAGGCACACACATGCAGATGATCTAGATTTGAAAGGTGTTTTCAGATGGTAATGCAAATTAAAATCAAACCATAATGCAGGTTTGGGTCCGGGGCAGCCAGGGTAGAATATAGATTTTAGTAAGTTAATAACTCAGGAATATTGGAAGGAAGTGTGTTAGCCACGTGGAGGTTAGGCAGTGGCCCAGTCATTGAGCTGTTTAAGGCATATTAAAATATGAGGTTATGCTTTAGGGGGCAGGCACCACTGCCAGGATGATTTGAGTAGAGTTATTTGGATTCAGCAACAGATTTCAAGATATCTTCTACTACCATGAGAGTTAGCTCTCAGGAAGAAGAAATTCCAGTCAGTTTAATCTCAGGGTCCTCTGATCTCTGTTCCAGATGCATTGTTTATTTTTATTAAACAAACTACAGCAGATGAAACAATGGTTGCCTAATATATAGCCAAGGACTCAGTTTAAGAAACATTTAAGAGACTGGTAAAATTACATATAAATTTTGTCAAAGGTTTGAAAGACTGTGTTTGCTTTAATTTGAATATTCTAAAAATTCTGTTGAAGTTTATAGTGTCCATTATAAAATGTTAAGATGGTAAAAATTAATCTGATAATATTAGGGAACATATAAAAGGTAATTAAGATAAAATTACCCTGTAATTATTTCACAAATATAATGGGTTTCATAAGAAAATATGAGAGACCTGAATGAGAATGTACTTATGCTGCCTGAAAACTGCAGAGGGCTCCATCAAAACAGACATGACACAGGGAAGGTTTTCAGAGTAGGACATTTGTAGTAGAGGCATTAAGATGTACGAACTAAGAAATACCTATACTGCAAAAACATAACCATTCAAGTTAATAGGAAACCTGTAGAATAGTAAAAATTTTAAAAAAATGTTATATTTGTGATGGCTCAGTGGCTAAGAGCATTGGTTCGTCTACAAGAGAACCTATATTTGATTTCCATTACGAACATGAAGGCTTATGACTATCTGTAACTCCAGTTCAACAGGATCCAATACTCCTTCCGGCCTCTAGAGGTACTGCATGAATATATTGCACAGACATACATGTCTGCAGCATGCTCACTTATACAACATTTTAGCTTATTTTTTATTCTGAATGGGAAAAATCTTTTTCAGCTATATATTTGAATGAGTATTGGTATCCAAAGTATACAAGTAACTCAAAAACAAACATCAAGAAAACAAACAACTCAATTAGAAATATATCATGAAATTAAACATTTCTCAAACAATAAAATACAAATGGATAAGAAATAATTTTGCTTTTAATATTGAACAAATTTAACCACCAGGGAAATGCAAGTTAGAACTACTTTGAGGTTTCATATTGCCCCAGTCAAAATGGCAAGGATTTAAAATATATAACGACAAATGGTCTTGTGGGAATAGGGAAAGAGGATTTATTTTGCTGCTGGTGGAAGTGAAAACTCATGCAGCTACTATGAAAATCAGTTCTTATGAATAGACCTATCATATGACACAGCTATACCACTCATAAGCGTATACCCAAAAGGACTCTATATCCTAATGTAGAAGCCTGCTCACTCATGTTCATGACTGCTCTATTCACAAAAGATAACAACTGGAAATAGTCTAGATGTCCATCAATGAAAGACTGAATAATGAAAATATAGTACATATACATTATGGAAAATTGTTTACATGTTAAAAAATGAAATTCATAAGTGAATAGATGTAATGGGAAATAATCATTCTTTGTAGATAACCCAATAAAGATAAATGTCTTCTATCATACCTTGATGTTAGATATGAATCTACAGAAAAGTGTCTTGCAATTGAAATAGCCATAAAAGACAGCAAAATAGTGAGGAGCTATGGGTGGAGTTTTCAAGGGAGAAAATATAGAATTCAGTGCTATAAATGAGTAATGGAGAATAATGGAATAAGATGTTCAATGGAATGAAGTATGAGAGAACATGGAAGAAAAGAGAATATAAAAGTAACTTGTATTCAGGCATAATTGTCATCCTAGGGGCTTAGTGCTAATAGTGTATGCTTTCTAGCTCTTTCTTACCTTTGGCTGTCTGGTTCAACACAGTTGCTCTGGATCAAAACTTCTCTCTCAGCTGAATGATTCAATTTCGGCTTCTCTCAGCTTCTGACTGAATTGCTCTGTTTGGCATCATACTAACTTTGACAATATATTCTAATCTTTTGTCACCTTCTCATACACTAGTTCATTCTGCCTTCACCTGCAACCTGTCTCTGTAAAAGTGTCTCAGCAAAACTGCCATACACACATCACCTCTTCTTTTCTCTCTCACTGCTCTTTAATAGCCACTCTTTCTTGTGCTGGTCTCCTCTGAATTGGGTGTATCCTATCTGTGGCTCATTCTGTCAAATAATTCTCTGATTCACCACTTTGCCCCTCAATTAGATGTCAGTTTCAAACATAACTGCTTCCACTACAAACTAACTTTCTGTTCATTGTTTGAGATTAAAAATGTGTACTAAGAGTATGTCTGTATTTCAGCCAGCAGGATTAAATATGTGTCATCCCAGCCAGATCACACTGACCAAGAAGGTCTTTGAACATGATCTCTTGCCAGAGAGATCATGTTGCTAGATTAAAATTTCTCTATAAGCAAATTCAGGGAGGAATAACTAACTCTAAAAAGTTTTTGAAATCTCATTTTGAAAGCTACTACAGTATAATATTCCTAAAATATATAACCAAAGATATATAAAAGAATCTAGAAGAAGTTACCCTATAATAAGGTGACAATTCTCCTTACACACACAACAGAAACAAAATGTATATTAGAGATTTTTAGATTAACTAGAATATCTTATAAGCTGTTGTACAAATAACAAAAAAAAAATGGCAATTTAGTAACAAAAAGTTCATGAGTTCAGTGGTTGTTCAGTCTATGAGACTAAGTGTTCCACATGGTCTTCAGTATATACCAGAATCTCAAAGGAATAATCTCTAATGCCAATGAGGTCAACTTGCAGAGAAAGGGAGGAAAATAAGGGAGAGCAATAACTTCCTTTCCCATACCCTTTACATAGGCTGTTGCCAGTATTTATCACACAGAAAATTGTGTATCTTCCCACCTCAAACATATGGGTGGAAAAATTGGATCTTTTGATTTCAAATGATTCGGTGAAGAAAAGGATTTCTCCTAGCCCCTTGGGTTTTAGTTAATTCTAGATGCAGTCATGACACAAAAGAATTTCAAATCCACCACTTAACAACTTGACACACAGTTATGTTGTGTGTCATGCTTCTTTGTATCATGCTTTATTTCAAATTAAAATAATAACTAGCTCATAATTATGCATAACATAATATAACCATCTCAGTACAACCACCAATGCATTATAATTTAGAATAGGTGATGATGTCTATTGAAAAACATTCTTTTATTATCTCAAAACCTGAATATGATAACCACAAATATTCTCTTAAATGATGTGACATACAGGAAAGAAAACAAAACTATCTGTACAAGCTCATTCTTTATAAAATATGACAGAAACACCCATGTCAATTATAATACTCATTTCTGCAAGAATTCATGTTCCCTTATCTGGAATTTATAACTATTTTCCTCTACTAAGCATTCTGTATCTCCTCCATCCTCAGGAAGAAACTCATCAGATTTTTTTAAAGGAGTAACCCATACATTAATTCCTAAAGAGTCTGTACACTTTGTAATCCTGTGTAGATTACGTTGTTATAGATTCCTATTGACTTTAACCATAAGTTATGGTATCACAAAGATGTTTTTAAAGGATCTCCTACTCGACAGACAAAATCTTTCTTACCACTGTGGTGGAGGAAGAAGAATTTGAAGTTCACATTGGTAATCTAGATAAACTACGATGTGAATTTGAACTTCACATTGGTAATCTAGATAAACTATTCCTCCAAACACTTTTATTCCTTCTTAGCCTGTTGGTTTAAAGGTATCAGGAGGAAGTATAAACTTCCAGGTAAATACTTACTGTGTCTCCTCGGGGGAAGCATTCTCTGCTCTAGAACAGAAACTTCTAGGCCAGCAGAACTTAATATGGTAGGGACAGGAACCACCAGTAATTGCACTGGTGTTCACTAGGAGTGTTATAAAGTATAAACAAACTCACTTCCAAAGACTCCAAATATCCAAAGTATTACAGATTATTGTCATTCCTTTTAGTTACTCTCAAGAACTTGATAATAGATCCTTGTCCTAGTTTTTACTGCTGTGGTGAAGCACTGTGACAAAGCAACTTGGATAAGAAAAGGCTACTTTGGCTTATGTTTCCAAATTACTGTTCATCATTGAAGGATATCAGAAGAGCAACTCAAACAGAGCTGAAACCTGGAGGCAAGAACTGATGGAAAATCCATGGAAGAATGCTTCTTACTTGCTTGCTTACCATGGATTTCTCAGCCTTTTATAGAAACTAGGACCATACACCTAGGGATAGTACCACTTACAATGACCTGGGCACTCCTCCATCAATCACTAATTATGAAAATGCCCTGCAGATATATATTATGAAAGCATTTTCTCAGTTGAGGTTCCTTCCTTTCAGGTGACTCTAGCTTGTTGTTGATATAGTTGATATAAAACTAGCCATCACAATTCTATTGAAGATACCACATACATGACTCATAGAATATGAAGAAATCAAACTGACATGGGCCTAGAAGCTTCAACCCTACTTGGTAGGTTTCATAGTGCTAGAAGTATTATAAACTCTATCAGAGGAAGAAAGTAGTAATCAACCATACCCTAGTCATTTACTCTGTAAGCCACAATAACCACCAGTCTGGAAAGAAAGCCCATTAATGAATGAGTAGTATGAATGTCACTGAGAAACCAATAACCGTATTGTTGAATTTAAATTCTACTCTACAAGATCAAAACTATACCTGGCATGCTATTGTGTCCAAGATCCTGTGGTAGATAGGTTCAACTTCTAGGGACTACTATTATTATTCTGATAAATGGGGCACAGTATTAGATTGACTCCTGCTGACCATTACACTATGATAATTATCTATATACCCTAAGTGAATCTTTCAAGTCCATCATCAGAAACTTCATGTTACAGTAGATGGTGATGAACCCAGAGACCTACAACTAGTCAAGGTACAGGGAGTAAGAATCTGTGACATTCTCAGTTGTAAATTCATACCTTCTTCTCACAAGGTTCAGGGATTTTCATGGAGGAGGAAGCAGAAAGATAATAAGAGCCAGAGATGATTAGTGGCTACAACAAAGCAATGTTTTCCAAGCATAACAAAGAAGCTGCACATATGAGCTCACAAGAGTTATGGCACTATGCAGAAGATCCTGCACAAACTCATACAGGACAAATTTCAGACAAGGAGAGGGTTGTAAGCACGAGATCACTCCCAAACTTGGTAATTGATAACTGCTAAGAAGTTTCCTTGAGGGTATATCCCTTAGTAGCCTGAAAATTCTTCAGTGCAAGAATGCCACACACCCAAGAGTATATCGCAGTATATAATAAATTTGATCACTTTAAAAACATATAGGAGACAATGCTGGGTGATAAAGGGGAAGATATAGGAGGAGTTGGGGAATGGGTAAATATGATCAAAATTTACATATGAAATTCTCAAATAATTATGCTTTAGTTACAGAAATATAAAATGAACCAAGACAAAACAATGCATTTTCTTATGAACTACCTGGTTATCTCATGCACGGTTGTTAGAATTTTTACAGTCTCTGAGTTCCAATGATTTGGGAAAATGCATATATTAAATCTGTGGATTTTTATTGCATTCTGGTATGAGGGGAAATTTTGAGGACCTTTTTCCACAGAGTTTAAAGTTGTCTGCATGAATGAAACTGACCAAATTAAATGTTAAAAAATTGTAGGTGGAGGGGTCTGATTGTTCTGGAAGCATGTATATAGTAGAGGATTGCAAGTTCGATCATCAATAGGAGGAGAGGACCTCGGCCCTGTGAAGGTTCTGTGCCCCAATGTAGGGGAATGCCAGGGCCAATAAGTGGGAGAGGGTGGGGTGGCAGGCATGGGGAGGGGGGAGGCAACAGGGGTTTGTTTTTGTTGTTTTTGCTTGTTTCTTTGTTTTTTTCTGGGAAAGGAGAAATTTACATGTAAATAAAGAAAATATCTAATAAAAAAAGAAAAGAAAATGTGAGATTTCATTCAAAAAAAATTTTAGGGCTGAAGAGATAGCTGAATACACAATGTGCCTATCCTTTATGCGTGAATTTGTGTCCTAGCACCAGTGTAATTGTCTATCATGCTGTTATGCATCTATAAGTCCAGTGAATGAGAAGATGGAGACAGAAGCTCATCAGAGCTCACTTACCAAGCAGTCTACTTGAATCTATAATCTCCAGATTCAATGAGAGATCCTGTCATAAAAAACTGGGAAGACTGTCCATCCATTAATAGTCCTTCCAGCTCTTTCAGAGAACCCAGATTCAATCCCAAGAAAACCACATGACAGCTCACAACTGTCTGTAACCCCAGGTACAAAGGATATAATGCCCTCGTCTGGGTTCCATAGGCACTAGATATACACTGACATACTTGCAGTCAAAAAATTCCATAAACATAAAAAAACTAATTATATTTTTTAATGGGAAGCAATAGAACACAATCCACATTTTCCCTCTTCTACACACACACACACACACACACACACACACACACACACAAACAACAAAAAACAAAAAAGAAAAAAACCAACATCAGTACCATACCACCACACCATCATACCACCACTCTACCAAAAACAATACATTAGTAAAGTAAGAAGCTTGGGAGTACTCTCATAAAGAGAATGCTTGCCCAGCATATGCAATGTGGTAGACTATCCCACATATGTAAGAAACAAACAACAAACAAAACATAAAGAATCTGGTTTTCTTTTAATGACATACCAAAAAAAAAAATGTTGGCAGCTGGAATGTGGGTACTTCTTAAACATGTTTTAATACTTCTATAAAATGGACTATTTGAACTTTTAATTGGAAATCTCAAGAAATGATGCACACGTATTCTTGGATGTGTGGCCTTCTCTGAGCAGCAAAGCAGAATCAATATTCTTAAAGACAACTGACCTCTTCCTATGAGCTAACTGTAGTTTCTTGGCTAAGGGTGAAACTTTATGTCCACTTCTCTTCTCTATAGATTTAGTCTGGATTTGGCTGTATTTTTTAATTTAAACAAACAAACTAAAAGCCTCTGAAATAGTAATTTTTAGCCTAGACTATCTAAAATTTTGATTAAAGGTAATTTTAAGAAAACATTCTTGAAATCCTGTGAATCATTGGATAAATATCTATTGAATGGAGATTATAATAAAACCTTGTTTTGGTTTTCACCAAAAGAACATTGAAAGGGCAATCTTGAGTGGAGCAATTAGTTTCCCTTTAAATGTATTCCTCAGTATTCACAGTAATAATGGATTCAATAACAAGTTGGGCAGCCTTTGAAAGTATCTATTGCTTATCAGTACTCATTAGAACTCATTAGTGAGGACTGCAACTGCTATTATTATTATGAAAAACCTGTCATAGCCAACAGCATGGATATTTCCTACTAACTAAGGCACTCTACTCTGCTTATACAATTGAAAGAGAAGAAAGACTGGGTCTGATTCATCACAATAATCACACTCACACAGAAAGAGATAGATGGGTAGATAGATAGATAGATAGATAGATAGATAGATAGATAGATAGATAGATAGAATGTTCCATAAATGGCCATGATAGGTCATATTAAGAAGGTAAATTAAATGAAACCAAGCTAAATAAAAAGACTTGGGATCATAGCAGTATTTCAAATCTAGTATAACAGTTTCTATCCAATCCCGGTTCAATGATAGTCTATAAAACAAATAAATAAAAAAATAAACCTTCTATTGCCATGTCCTTAGTATATTGGTTACTGTTCCGTGAGAATGGGTGAGAGATCTTTGTCTCTACAGAGTGATCAGTGATGGTCCACAAAGATGCTTGAGAGAAATGGATCTGGGCACAAAGATGCAAGTTGTTCATGAGGATGCCTGGGAGACTGGATCTGAGAATAGTAGTGGCTGCTAGTCCACAGGGATGCTTGCAATATTATGATCTTCACAATGAAATCTGCACCGTGATTCCTCATCTGAATAATCTTATAACCATATTATTAACCTGGAATGATCCTTGCTTATTTTACAAAACTAACATTCTTTACAGTTACTTTGAATTTCCCAGAGAGCATTGCTTTTATTTCAACCAGTGAAAGCCAAGAACAAACATAAATCCATGTCAGTACTTGACCTTCGGAAAGAAACAAATTTTGTGATTTGTTGCTAAAATGTGCTCAAGCAGTATTACTGTCATGTATCTAATTTCCATTTCTTTGTCATCTCTGGGAACACTCAGCCTCATGAAAGTATGATTTATCCTGTAAAAATATAATGTGTCAAAACATCTATGTTCTAAACCCCTGAAAATACATGGCAAAAATGACATGATCTGAAAAATAGACACATTCAATACGGCCACTAGAGTCAAATTGAAATTGGAAGTAAGAATGTGGTTGGGAAAGTACACTATAATTTCTAAGAGACCAAGTCAAAAGTATAATAAGACCAGCTCCCCTGAAGTGTTTCGATTCTCCATGTGGAATGCAAACTTTTGTGGATCAATCCTGTGTATGATACTTGCAGTATGTAATACACACAGCTCATGTGTTTATGTTATGTGCATTTATGTTAACAATTTCACGTTTACTACTCTAATAAAATCTGTCTTCAATTCTATCTCTGGTTATCTTAAAATCAATCTCAAAATTCCAAAAAAATATATAATTTGTGAAATTGTAGACTTTAAACACAAAAGTTTAAAAATGAAGAATAACATATTGCTCCATGTTTATCTCTAGAGTTTACTATTTATTTTTTACATCTTCTATCAGAAATGTAGTAGTCTAATCCACTGAAAAATTGTAAGAAACATAAGACCATTTAAGGAACCAATAATCTTAATTTCTCCTGTATGAGGAAAAACTAATGGAATTTCTCTAAAATCAGGAGGACTTTTGTGAGTCTCTTAAGTAGGTAGCCACATTGTCTCTACAAGAAGATATTCTTCCATACTCCTGCCCTGGTTGTTTCCTCTTATTTTCTGCTCTTGATTTATCACTCTAGATATGTTCTTATACACAGTGCTAAAGGAGAGTGGAAAGAGTGGATGCCCTTGGGCTATCCTGATTGTATAGGAGATACTCTGAGTTTTCTCCATATGAGAAAACTCATAGGACTTAATGTGAAAAGAATTTCACTAATATTGAACTAATGTCATTGAACCTCTTCTCAGAAGCCCAAAGCTCTTCTTTGTTTTTGTAAATAGTTCAGAAGACTTGGAAAAGTCACAAATTATTCACTAACACTAAAATAAAAGCCTTTCCTTGGGTAATTGGAAATACAGAAAGAAAATATGTGCTTGTTGTCCACACTCTTAGTTTTTAATGACTGTGTCTTTGAACCACCTGTTGTTATTATTATTGTAACAAGATCCATTTTTATAATTGTTTGTTTGTTCATTAAATTGTTTGTGTTTCTGGTGGAAGTTTTGAGAATTTGAGTACATCTTTCCTGATATATGATGTAAAAAATAAATAGTAACCCATTAAGTGATGCATGTAAAATGAAATTACTGTAGCTTTGGCCTATAGAATATTTATTATATTGAGATAGTCATTTTATTCATAGTTTCCCCAGTGCTTGGGAGAAGTATCAGTTGAAAAGATGGTGTAATTTCTGTTCTTAACTATGTATTATTTTAAACACATCAATTTGTATATGGTAAAACATACTTGCATCCCTAGAATTGAACCAAAACAGTAGTAGTGCATGGTATTGTCAATGTGTTTATGATTTTAATTTAAAAACAATAAATGCAGTTATGTGTAGTAATTTATGATTGCAATACCAATTCTCAAGTCCCTGAGTCAGTAGGATTGTCTTTGACTTGAAGCTAGTCTCAAATAATGAGAAGTTGTAAAAGTTCAGAGAGAGAGAAGAAATGAAAATAACAAAGCAAATGAAACAAATAAATAACAAAGACTTTAACAAACACCTTTAAATAATAACTTAGAGTCAAATTCACCAGAATATCTGTCCTTTCTTTGATGAAATACAACTAGATTTACATATTTTAATGAAACATATGCTAATACCATACCAAAATTGTGAACATTTATATACCACACCTGTAAAAAACCTGAATATTATGGGAAATTTTTTAAAGTATTTGTCTTAGAAGAATCAGAAAAATAATCAAAATGGATTTATAATCTCACTCCATTATAAACTCCATAGGTCTGCTACTTCCTATTTTATTTCAAGGTAGTGTGCACAGTTCTTATCATAGTGCTTAAACACACACACACTCAAATTCAGTACTTTGTAAAAGTAAAATTGCATATAATCTGAGAATGAAAAGGAATCCAGCAAAAGCCTGATAGCATAATAAATGCACATTTGTAAAATCAGAGCTACTTATCCCATTGTAAAAATCTATTTACAACTTTTGAAATTGAAATCCCAGGTAGCATTCATTTGACTGGAAACCAGGGGATAGTGTAATAGCAATAGAACAATGAAGCAAATTTCTTATTAGTGACTACATTATTATCATTGTACCTAGCAGCACAGATAGTCAACTACTTCATCTCTCTTCATAAGACCAAGTACATCTTTACTGCTTATCTGTAAATACTACAAGAATGCTTTTGAAGCAGATAGATTTTAGTTATCAAAACGCTGAAGATGTTTCATAAACAATGTCCTCTCTCCAGATTAGAATAATGGGTAGGTGCATGTGTCTAATTAAAAAGTGTTTTAGATTTTAATTTGGAGTAATTATATTGTCTGAATCCTTTCTTAAGGCTTCCTTTGTAGATCTAGCTTCAAACAATTGATCTTTCTGTGTTTCTATCAAGTTTGCATATAGTAGAAGCATGAGGTTCCACTTAACTGCATGACAACATCTAGTTTGTTTCTTCATAAGGTGAAAGCTCTAGGAGTGAAATTTCCATGCTTTCTACTCTTTTAAAAGCTTCATATTTCTTTATTCATTGAGTTTTCACATAGAGTTCCTGCCCTCATTAGCCATAGCATTGGACTGGATTAATGCCATTAGGCATGAACACCCTTCTACTTAGTGGGCCATAGCCCAACTAAATAACTGATTATTACATCCAGGATATGTGTCACTACTGCACTTTTTGGATATCTTATTAATTTGATCACCATTTTGGTTTGTAGGCATTACAGCAGGCCATCAATTGCCTTCCTCTCCAGGCAACTTGCCTAGCACCTAAAAGTACCATGAAAGCTAACCCTCAAGAAGATTGGTTACCCAGATTTGTTCTAGCTTTATTCTCCTAAAGACTCTGAAGGGTGCTGTCTTTTTCAGTAGTCTTACACTAAATTTCTGGTTGGGAAACCGGGGCTATCACAGTAGACTATACATTGGAAGTGGGGATATCTTGAACTTCTCTGACCAACAATTTGAACTGAGGTTTCCCCTACCTGGCAGTGAGGATTTTGTTAGATAATCCATAGCTTTGAGGGCCCCGTTGTTGGCCCAAGTGGAATAATTTCATTTAACATATATGTATGTGTGATATATGTAATATATATTATTTATATATCCTTTTATATATAACTGTAACAATGTGATTATTTATGATAATTGAAAATATTATTTGAAGAAATGTGTTGGGAATTTGATGGGGATTGCATTGAATCTATAGATTGTCTTTGGTATGATGGCCATTTTTACTATGTTAATTCTGCCAATCCATGAGCATGGGAGATCTCTCCAGTTTCTGAAAAGAAAATAGTGCAGAATAGTCAAGATACAGTCCACAGAACACCAAAAGGTCAACAAGCTAAAGTGCACAAGTGAGGATACCTCAGTCCCATTTGGAAGAGAGAAGAAACAATCACAAGTGGGGAAGAAGGAAGGGACCTGTGAAGGAAAGTGGAAGTCTGGGGAGGCAGAGTCTGGGGGAGGGGAACTTGATCTGGTATTGGGTAAGAGAAAAGGACTGAAGCCTTGAGGGTCAGCAGAAAGAATGGAAACAGACAACCTCAGGAAATAGGAGGTTGGGGGATCCTCCAGAATGCACCAGACACCTGGAAGGTAAGAAACTCTCAGGACGCAAAGGGAGGGTCCTTAGATGAAATGCCAGACAATAGGGAGAGGAAATTTATAAAACTCACCTCCAGCATGAAGACAGGGTATCAAGTGAGGGATAGGGTTGCCATCCCACAGTCACATCTCTGACCCATAATTGTTCTGGTCTGAAAGAATTACAGGGATGGAAATGGAGAAGAGCCTGAAGAAAAAAAAAGGTCCAGTGATAGACCCAAAGTAGGATCCAGCTAAAGGGGAGGTCCCAAGGCCTGACACTATTACTGAGGCTATGGAGAGCTCATAAAAAGGGACCTATCATGATTGCCCTCTGAAAGACGCAACATGCAGCTCAAAGGGTCAGATGGAGATATATGCACCCAACCAATGGACAGAGGTAGCTGACCTCTATTGAATTAGGGAAGCCTGAAAGAAGCTGAAGAGAAAGGCGATCCTATAGGAGGACCCGCAGTCTTAACTAATCTGGACCACTGACATCTCTCAAACACTGGACCACCAAACAGACAGCATACACCAGCTGATATGAGGCCCCCAACACATACAGTAGAGGACTGCCAGACCTGTGTTCATTCAGAGATGATGCACCTAACCCTCGAGAGACTGGAGGCCCCAAGGAGTTTAGAGGTCAGTTGGCATGTGGGGTGAGGGCATTCATGTGGAGACAGGGAGGTGGAGAGGTGTGGGATGCAGAGCAGTCAGAGGGTAGATGCAGTTAGGGGTGAAGAATGGAATATAGAGTGTAATAATTAATATAATAAAAAAGAAAAAGGAAAATATTCTTATGGCTATTTATCCCTCCTCCTTTCCTGCCCCTCTGTGTACTCCCTTGCACCGCCACCTAAAACAGTATCCCATCCCCTTTTCTACAAAATCTTCCAAGTGTGTTTTGTTTGTTTGGCTGGTTGGTTTTTTGTTGTTGTGGTGGTGGTGGTTTTTCGAGACAGGGCTTCTCTGTGTATCTCTGGCTGTCCTAGAACTCACTCTGTAGACCAGGTTGGCCTTGAACTCAGAAATCTGCCTGCCTCTGCCTCCCAAGTGCTGGGATTAAAGGCATGTGCCACCACTGCCAGGCAATTCTTCCCTTTGTAATAACTGTACCTTGTTAGTCCTCTCTTAAGAATTAATTCTTTCTTCCTTTCCCCAACGTCTCATATTGTCCTGATGACCTTGTTTTATTTTTTGAATACTACTCTCACATCTTTAAACCAGTATAATCTAACTACATTCTTAATATTTAACTTTATTTAACCTTATATTTACAGATAATTGTAGCTCTCATTCCTCATCAAAGAAGGTTGGGTTTTTGGTTGTTGTTGTTGATTGTTATTTGTTTTTATTTGTTGTTGTTGTTTTTCAGACTGAGACTATCACAAAAAGACAAAACTGGTCAAATAAAGATTACAGGTAATCCTGGGGCAGCCAAGCCAACTGATAGATCTACAATACAACACCTCCACCAAAGCTTATGGAGCATTGAGGCAGAGAAGACAAAAAGTATAAGAGCATCTGCTGAGCTACCATGTCCCTGTTATTTGATAGGAAACCTAAACCCATAAAATTCCTACAATATGTTTATCTAAACATGACCTAAAACAATAATAACAACAGTTGATATACTAATATGAATGTGTGAAATTTCACGGGCCACTCCCTTAGATGAAGATCTACAGGAAATTAATGACTTCCGAGAGATGGAGAAACTGTCTTCTCCAAGCAAAATCTACCTAATATAGTGGTTCCAAACCTGGGGACCATGACCCCTGTATGACTCTGACAACCCTGTCACAAGGCTCCCCTAAGACAATCAGAAAACACAGCTGTTTACTTTATGATTCATAACAGTAACAAAATTGCAGTTATGAAGTAGCAATAAAAATAATTTTATCGTTGGGGGGGTCATCAAAACATGAGAAACTGTATGAAAGGGTCACAGCATTAGGAAGGTTGAGAACCACTGACCTAATATGTGATCCAATCCCCAAATGGTTGGTCTAAAATATGTATACACATAGACAACATTCAGTGAACTCACTCAGGAAGTTATGGTTTTGTGTGTGTGTGTGTGTGTGTGTCTGTGTGTGTGTGAGGGGGGGGGCAACACTTAAAGAATAAGAGATCATAATTTTGAAAAGGTGAGGCTCTATAGGAATGAGGAAAGGAAAGAGAAAGTGCCCAGCACTCACATATGAAGTTATTAAAAATAATAATAATAAAGTGCAAAAACTATTTAACTGATTCATAGCAAAACAGCTGTTTCAAAAGCTTCACATTTTCCCGTTGATTTGGAAAAGGTGTTTGTATACAACACACACTCTTGCATGAGATTTTGAAGGAAAATTTAAATACTCCAAATGGACTAGTAAGATGTTGTTACTCTACCCATTTTTCCTGAAAAGAAAACCAAATCCCCAGTCAAATTCAGCCTTAGTCCTCAATATCTTATCTAAAACCTTTCCTGCCTCATTATTCTATCAAGAGGAACGAGGAGAAGGCAAGCAACTCTCAAATCTGTGTCTCGGTAATTTGATTCTAATGTTTGCTTTTGCTAAAAAATATGGACAATATGAGAACAAATGAAAGGATTAAGAAAATAATGCAATTAAATTAAACCCAGTCAAGTTTACTGAAGGAAAATTACAACTTTAAATTTCTCTATACAGCATTTACTTTCCTAGTGTGAAAGAAATCTGTGTTTTCTACAGTAATCATTTCAGTCTCACAAGGTGTAGGCAAATAAAAAGCTTTGACTTCCCAAATAATCTTCACTCAGCTGCCCCCATGTTAACATCTACCTTAACTATATACTGTATTATTAAAGCTGGGATCAGTCATCAGATGCTACAAACCTTAGACCTCATTTAGATTTCACTCTTTCTTCCATGTGCTCCTATTTCCTCAGAGGTGTGCATGCATTGCATATGTAGGTCAATCAAATTTTTTCTCAGGCATAGGACTGTAATAATCACCACCATTAGTATTCAGAAGAGTGTTGAGACCAATCTAATATATGCTTATCATATGCAAAACTTTCTTCCCCCAGGTAAGGCTTCTTACTGATCTCTGCATATGTATAATCTCTGTGTTAATCAGAGTGGTTTTGGTCCTCTGTTTCATATCCAATTCCCTCGAAATCACTATAAATTTATATTGAAACTTTGGTAAATTAAACTTAAATAATGTTCGTGGATGCTACAAACATTATTTTTTTTTTTTTTGTAATTGTATATGTTCCATTATCTAAACTTGTCTGAAACTCTAAGCTCTGCTGGACTGTTGCTAGGAAACTGTTTCTCATAGCAACAAGTCAAATTCTGAAAACCAAAATAATAAGAACTCAAACACAATTTCTAGAAGGTTCTTTAAGATTTGTTTTTAATTTAACAACTGATACTATACAATGATGCAAATGGAAGTTAGTACCATATTTGTGAACCTGCTATCTGGAAAGATGGTTGGTGTGTAGTTAACATATCCTCTTATTTTATAATGTTATCTTAGATGCTACAACATTTGCCCTGAGCCACAGCATGTTCACTTGGCCTGGCTTAAAACATATAGGTTTCCAAGCAATAATCTTTCCTGTAAAACCACATTGTCCCTTTACAAGCTGAAATAAGAAATGTGCAAGCTACCTATGGGAAAAAAAGTAGCAGGTTCTATAGGAATCTAGCACTACAATCAGATGATTTTAGACTAAATAGGAATTGATAGCACTTAGGGTAGTAGATCCACCTTATCACATGAGATAGTCAAACTTCTTTTGGTTCATTTTAGGTTTGATAATTAAATCACCTATCTATCTTTTATAAAGGACTAATGAACAAATTGAGGGGTTTTAATTAAATATATCATGTAAGAACAAAAGCATAAAGAGTCACTGAAATATGATAGGTAGATACATAGTATGCTGAACCACTCATTTTAGTATTAATATAATTTATGCAATCTGTTCCCAAACCTGTGTATAAACATAACTATATCTTTCATCTAAAAGTAATATCCTTATACACACCCTCACTAATATGACTTTATGTTCATTTAACTTACGTTAGCTCTTCTACGATTTATAGTTTGTGGTAGAGTATATTAAACTGTTAAACTTTTTCATATTACTTTTCTGTCCATCGATCATCATTTATCAAAAACGCATTGAAACAGAGACCGCACTGCCTGGCTGCCTTGTCTAAGCTAGCCATAGGGCAAAGATTCAGTAACAAGTCTAAAATTACTTCAAAAAGTAGAGATCTTCTATATTCCAACAAAAAGAGAAACCTCATTTATACAGACTCTGAAAGCCTTCTATCAAAGAATTCGGTAGAAAGAAAATTAATATTCAGGAAGAGTTGATGAAATGGAGCCAAGCATTTGACAACGACTCAGCAGTACTTAGTGCCCTGAACAGCATTCAAGAGTTAGCATACACTCCATGGTGCTTACTACTTTAGAAGGCCAGAGAAGAAAGCTCTAGAAAAATTTGTTTCCAGTATAGGTGTTCTTCCAGGAAATTGCATGACCTTGAGAGAAGATATACAGTATCTTCGATCCTTAATTTGGATTGAGAATTGATCCCTAAGGGTATGTCTAACTCCAAGATCCAAAAGTTCAATTTAAGACACAGATGTACCTTCCACTTACATCTGGAAGACAACTGGAATTTATTTCATGACAGATCCTAGAAAAATTAATATTTTAGATGACTTATTTTTAAAATAACATTTGTTCTAAGTGCTTCTGTAAAAGGAACTTCATACATGAGAATTGAATGAGGAGAATTACGTTATGATTAAAGAAACAAAGAATCTGGTGTCAACTCACCCTGCTTGACCCCTACCAGTCACCAAAACTTGAAGAACTGGATTTTCTCTTTTTGCTAATGTTATTTATAAACAGGTGCAAGGGTCGATGAGTAATTGCATTAAAAATATTTCATTGACCTTTCTGCACTTGATTATATTTTAGTTTAATGCTATATTTCATTATGACTACTATCACCAAAAGCTAAAGAAGATGAACTAAATATCATAGTAAAAATACTTAGGCCCATGACAGCCAGTGAAAGGGAATGCCTGGAGAACTAACTATCTGATTTAATACTTGGATCCCATGATAAAAGGAAAGGACTGGCAGGAAAGTCGTCACCTGACCTTGACGTGGCACCCTTGAGCCCCCACTCACACATCATACACACACAGGCACAAATAACATATAACACAAAAATTGTCTTAAAAAAAGTACACATCAAACTCATAACAGTTCCAAAGATGAGTAGATTAGATAGGATGCAGTCCACTAGAAACAGCTCTACAAGTCACTTTCTACTTAGACCTCAGATGTGGCAATATGTTTTGTACTGTGGCCTCTAGAGTCCTAAAATCTAGCCCATATCTTTCTCCTGTGTGATAATCCATACATCCTCTCACTAGTAAGTTTGAATGCAGTGTCGACCTCTCTGTTCCAAAAAAAGGCAATCGTGATGTGTCCTCTCAGTCTTAATTACCATATTCTAGTGTCACCGTTCACCTGGCTAGTCAGCACAGACACACCATGGTTCTTCCTTTTTCCTACATATACCCATGAAATTCAGTCCCCGAAGAACACCAAAGCCCTTCTCTGGAGCTTCTTGGATGCATGAGTTTTCTCACATCTTCTAGAAGTCACTAGCCTCTCTCCTTGAACTACTCAAAATGACAGCTTCGTGTTCTTTTACCGTTGAACCACAAAACATACTCTGACAGAATAAACGTTTAAGAAACAGACCCTCTGAGGAAAGCCATCCAGCCAATTCCTAGAGCATATTATTTACCACTCCACAAATTTTCTGCCTTCGCCCTGACTGTCCCAAGTCCTTTCGCAATCCCTTCCTTCCAGATGCTCTATATCCAGTTATGAAGAGACCTCAGTTTCTCCCCGGGTCACAGTACATGCTCCTTCCATTTCTCCTCCTCAGCAAACTTTGTTCAAACTCTTCTCATCACATAACACTGTCCTCTCCCATGGCTTGGGAAGCCCATCTTCCTTCTGTGGAGTCATGGGTTATGCCAGTTGAACACTATACACACCAGTTGGTTTTCCCTGAACAGTCTATCAACAATCACTTGCTTTTAGTTATTACTTAAGTTCATTTCCTCATTGCATTTTCTCTATATGAAATATACAAGCATTTAACCCACCCATGTCTTATTGTTTCCTATTTTCTTCTAGAATACTTGGTTACTAAAAATAAAGAACATGTATCCCATAAACCATTGTACTTGCAAGGCTCAGTTTATTGTACCCTCCATGATGGGTACATAGCAAAGATTTGTAAAGCACACACATACTTGTATTAATAAATTCTACCATCAAGAAATAAACACATGATTTCAATGAAAGTAATAGAAAAATTAAATCACACTAAGGTAGTATTCTTTTCATGCTATAGTCATTGTGTTATCAGATTTATTCCACAAAGTGGAGGTGCCCAAATGTGAACACTTAGAGATTGTTCATCTTGGTGTTTTATTGTTAATCCAAACTTGACCTTGTATATTTGCTTCATATAGCACAGTAGTTTCTAAAATATTTTAACTAGATATCAGGATATATGTCATGCTTATATATTTGAAAATCCTAATATTAGGAATCTCTACAGTTTGGATGTTTTTGCTGTGTTAAAAAATATAGATTTAATTGTATTATGAGTGCTGTGATAATGTTACTAAATATGCTGAATACAAAATTTTATATCTAGTGCAGGTGAATATATATAAAACTATATAGAATTAAAGGCCCTACTTCACCCTTTTGTTCATAGTTCTGTATTATTTATTTATTTATTTATTTATTTATTTATTTATTATTAAATCTCAATCATAGTTTCCCCCTCTCCTTTCTTCTGCTCCCCAATCTACTCCTCCATTTTACTTCAGAAAAGGGAAACCTCCCATGGATATCAACAAAACAGAGCATATTAATCTGCAATATAAGTAGGCACTTCTCCTTGTGTTAAAGGTGAACAAGGTGATTCAGTGGTAGGAAAAAGTTCCCAAAACCAAGCAAAAGAGTCAGAAACAGCACATGCTCCTAATGTTAGGGGAATGTTGGTCTTCACACAAGAAGACCAAGCTATATAACCTTAACACATGTGCAGAGTACAGAGATCAGACACCTGAAAGATCCCTGACTATTGGCTCAGTCTCTGTGAGCCCCACTGGCCCCATATTCATTGATTCTGTAGGGTTTTTGGTGGTGGTGGTGGTGGTGGTAGTTTTTTTGGTTGGTTGGTTGGTTGGTTGGTTGGTTGGTTAGTTGGTTGATGTCCTTTCTCCTCTGGCTCCTAAAATCCTTCTTCCTCATCTTTGTCAGGATTCTCCAAGCGCCGCTTAATATTGGGCTGTGGGTCTTTGCATCAGTTTCCATCAGTTGCTGGAGGAAGCCTCTCTGATGATGATTATGTGAAGCTCCTGTCTAGCATTGAAGACTATCATAAAGATCATTTTACTGTTTTGTTGTTGTTGTTGTTGTTCTTGTTGTTGTTCTTGTTGTTGTTCTTGTTCTTGTTCTTGTTTTTACTGGTCATGTTTGGCTCTACTCTAGATGTCTGGGCTATCCAACCTTTGGTTTTTAGCCCTCCAGGCAGTGTAAGGTATAGGCTCCCTCTTGTGGCATGAAGTCTCAAGGGGAACAGTCATTGAGTGCCCACTCTCCCAATTTCTGTACCACCTTTATGAAATCACATTTATAGGCAGGACAAAACAGTAGTTAAAGTTTTTTTGGCTGGGTTTGTGTCCCAGTCCTCCACTGGAAGTCTTGCCTGATTACAGGAAATGGCCAGTTCAGACTACACATGCCCCCTTACTAGGAGTTTTAACTAGGATCACTTTCCTAGATTCCTGGGAGTTTCCACTGTATTAGATTTCTATCTCACTCCCCAAATGTTCCCCAGTGCCAGTTTTTGCTCCCAGTACTCTCTCTCTCTCCATCTTCCCTCCACCTGATCTCTCCTGTTCCTGTCAGAAAATTGGGACTTGATCTACCTCAAGATCTAGCTGGGCATATACCCAAAGAAAGCTCCATCCTACCACAAGGACAATTGTTCAACTATGTTTAAACAAGCTTTCATAATACCCATTGGAAACAATGTAGATGTCCCTCAACTGAAGAATGGATAAAGAAAATGTGGTACATACTCAACTGTTAAAAAAATCAAAGTGATATCATGAAATTTTTAGGCAAATGAAAGGGACTGGAAAAAATCTTCCTGGGTGAGGTAACACAGACCCAGAAAGGCAAACAAGCTATATATTTACTTATAAGTAGATATTATCTGTAAAGTAAAGATTAATCATGCTACATTCCACATACCCAGACAGCTAAATACCAAGAATGTCTCAAGGGGTGAACACATGAATCTCCAACTTCGTCTTTTAATCTATTACATAATTTATTACTTCAGGATTAAAAACATTGATTTTCTAAGGATATCATAATAAAGTCAAATGGGCTTTAATTTGAATTTAAAAGACTTTTCAGTTCAACAGAATAATATTTACAAATATTTACAGCAATTAAAAACTGAGATCTTTATTAAATAGTACCCTGGAAGCCCCTAAGTGTTCAGATTAATTGACACTGTTGGTCTTCTTGTGAGGTCCTTATCCTGTTCAGGTTCCTCAGTCCTTGCCCCAACTCTTCCACAAGACTCCTAAGCTCCATTTAATGTCTGGCTGTGGTTCAAATAGCAAAAATGGGTTGGACCTAGATACCACTACACGTATGTAGCAGATATTCAGCTTGATCTTCATGCAGGTCCTCCAACTGGAATGGAGGCTGTTCCTGAACCTGCTGCCTGCCTGTGGATCCCATTCCCCTAACTAGGCCACCTTGTCTGGCCTCAGTGTGAGAGGAAGTCCTGCAGTGAATTCCATATGGCAGGATGGGGTGATACCCAGGGAAGGGAGGGGAGCTTTGTAAGGGGAGACTGGGAGGAGAGATAGGGCAAATATTGGGATGTAAAGTGAATAAATTAATGAATGAATGAAAAATATAAGTCCATGGCAGAATAAAATCTAAATGAAAAGTAAAAACCAAAAGTTAGGGATGATACCAGAAAGTGGAAAGAAAGGGCTCACCAGGAACCAGGTAGCTTTCAATGGCTAGACAAGAGGCTTTAGCATTGTGATATATAATAACTATGGCCAACGATAGGCTTCATCCATTTATATTACTTTTGATGTTGTATCTAAATTTTATAGTAAACAATTTGGCATCCAGAAATCTGCATTTATACTATTGACAAAAGGAAGCATTTCCTTTGAAACTATTACAGAAGGCTGTTTATAATGGATAAAAGGCAGGCTATACACATTTGATGACAGAATAGGAATCCAAATATTAGCATGAGTAGGCTCCAAAGCCAATGTAATTTTGATAGTCTGTCATATTTTGCTCAAACCCTAACTCATGTTATTTCAATGGACAATAAAACCAATTTTATTTTCATCCAAATTGGTATATTATCCACAGATTGGATAACTGGGTAAAGAGTTAAGGTATTCTGTGTCTTTTCATTTCACTGATTAGGACTTGCTCTCTACCCAAAAGACGATTTTAATGCTAATTTTGGATAGACTTAAAGGCTGAGAGCTACAATATGTTCTCCATATATGAAAATTCATTTCTCAGAATCTTTATCACTAAGATTTCATAATGAAAATAAATTAAGATCCTTAGAAGTTTTGTGAATATCATCAGCAGAAAATATCATAGGGAAAAGACTACTGTGTAATACAAAATCAAACTTAGCAGATTAGTTTTTACTGTCCACTTGATATAACCAAGAGTCAGCAGGGAAGAGGAAACTTCAGCAGAGGAATTGCTCAAGTGAGCCTGGCCAGTGCCTGTGGCTGTGAGAGATCCCTGACTGATGACTGATGACCAGCCTACTGTGGGTGTTACCATCACTAGGCAGGTGAGTCTGGGTTGTAGAAGAGGCTGAACTGAACACAAGCCAATACCTGAGCTAATAATCAGCATCCCCACATGGTTTCCACTTTAATTTCTGTCTGATTTCCCACAGTGGACTGTGTCCTAAAAGTATAAACTATTACATAAACCCTTTCCTCTCAAAAGCTTCTTTTGGTCACAGTGTTAATTACAGTAACAGAAAGCAAACTAGAATAAAAACACAGATTTAAAAATCTGCAGGTATTCTGTTCAGTAGGCTCATTAAAATTTCTCTCACTCAAAATCATATTTTCTCTCTCTGCCCATGTAGGTAAGTTTATTTGAGCTACTTTCTTGACTATTTTTTTTTATATTTTTGAAAACTATGCTTCAAGAACTGACCCTACATAAGCTTAAAAACATCCTAGTATTTGGACCAGGGTTGTATTAGTATTCCACTAGGCAAAATTTTAAAAGGTCCAAAAATATGGTTCTGACCATTGATTTTTGAATAAACTAGTAGTATCAATTATTTGAATATTAGAATATTTGTGCTAAGGATTATTCTACAAAACAAGTGTATTTTTGTGGGTGGGTTGATGTCCTCCTCCTCTACTGGAAGTCTGCCTGGCTACAGGAAGTGGTCACTTCAGTCTCCATATTCCCAGCTCATAGGAATTGCAGCAAGTGTCACTCAAGAAATTTGTACTACCTACAAGATGTTTAAGATAAAGATAGAATAGAGATTGAGGAAATGGCCAACTAAAGACTGGCCCAACTTGAGACACATCCCATGGGAGAGAGCTAACTCTTGACACTAGTAATGATATGCTTCTATACTTGGAGACAGGTGTATAGCATAATTGTCTCCTGAGAGGCTGACTGAGTGGAAACAGATTCATAAAACCACAGCCAACCATCAGCAGGGTTCAGAGAGTCATGTGGAAAAGCTGAGTCTAGGATCAAGCAAGCTGAAGGGGTCAAATTCACCAGAAGAAAACCTACAAAGTCAGCTAACCTGGGCCCATGGGGCTCATAGAATCTTAGCCACCAACCAAAGAACATGCAGGGCTGGACCTAGGCCCCGTATACATTTGGAGCAGATATGCAGCTTGGTCTTCGTGTGAGTCTCCTAGGAAATGAAGCAGGAGCTGTCTCTAATTCTGTTGCCTGCTTTGCATCCCCTTCTCCTAGCTGGATTGAATGATTGGGCCTCAGTGGAAGAGGTTGCACTTAGTTCTGCTGGGACTGGATCTCCCAGGGTGGGAGGGCTTCCCCTCATCAGAGGAAAAGGGGATGGGGTAATGGGGAGAGGGCTTTCTGAGGATGGAACTGGGAGGAGAAGCAGGAGGGGCCTACAACTGAGATGTAAATAAATAAATAAATAAATAAATAAATAAATAAATAAATGTAAAAATAAGTATAGATTTATAGTGAGGTTTATTTAACTCCAGTATTACAGATAATAAAAACTGCTCATTGCCTTCTTAGGTAAATATGCCTAGGGGCATTTTGAAATAACTTGCGATAGGTGAAATGATTCACTCAATCAATTCTTACTTGCTTCAAATTTTTGAATTGTTAGTGCACAAAAGGGTTTACAGATGGGACACCTTTTCCTTAGATGCATGAGTATCCTATGTGATAACTCCTAAATTGGAATTACAGCTTAGAATATTCAAAGAGGTAGAAAGTGTACACTAGCCAATGATTAAGAGTGGATAACTATGTTTGTCTGGGGGGAATTTAAAGTGATGGTAACTTATATTTATGAAAATAATAAAGAGTCATCTCTGACGACACTAAAGATTAGAGATTGGATGTCTTGTATAACTTCACTAAGGAAGGCTATGGTCAAGTTTGAGCCTGAGTTAGACAAAAAATTAAAATTTATGTAGAGAAGATAGGCAGGAGATGTGCCTAGATTCTGTATCAATCAAACCATGATAAGAAATAAAAAGAAAAGCAATTTTTAATTTTCATTTGAATTTCTATTATTTGCACTTTATAACAAATACTTATTATTATTAAATAAATAGTATCAAGTCTTGAAAACTTCTTAGTTGCAAAGCTGAATTGTCTTTATATGATGTTTTTTTCAGTGGGCTTTTTAGACCCACAAACCTATCCATAATTTTATACCCATTAGAAAGTAACTACTGCCTAAACTAATGTTTGGAATGCTTCTTCAAAGACAAGTGTGTTCTTAAACTGCAGGCCGACCTCTAGATCAGTAGTGAAATGACACACATGGCCAAGGACAATACCCAGTATGGAAGAAGATAAAAGCTCTGTGACCAATGAAACACATTGCTCAATAATGTATAAAATCAGGACAATACAAAGACAAACAAAATCAAAATGACAGAGATACACTGAGGTCAAAATATCTTCAAGTAGGCAAATTCAGATTACTTCGTCAAGATTTGTATCTGAGGAACTAATAGAGAATTTGCATCATAGATGTAGAGCTCTGGGGTCAATTCCAGAATGTCATAAACTAAGTATGCACACCTGTAATCTTAGGATTCAGGAAGTAGATGGAGAAGGGTCAAAAAGAAGTTCAATGTCATCCTTGACTCTGTCATAAATTAGGGGTCAGTCTAGGATATAGTAGTGTGTGTGTTTGTGTGTGTGTGTGTGTGTGCTGTTGGTGTCACAACTGTAATTAAGTTTAAAATATTGGATCTTTGGCTTTCTTTAGCATTTGTCATAAAAACATTGGAGCAACATTGTTCAAAAAATAGAAGAGGCAACGTCATTACAACATAGGCTCAAGGAGAAGACTGAGAAAAAAATCATGGTGACATTTAGTCCTGGAAAAATATTTGTGAAAATCAAGGCTGTGTTTCCACAGCAACCAACTTTGTTGAGTCCACCGAGCTCTGTTAAAAATAAAAGAGAGAGCCAGGAGGAAACAACAGAGCAAGGACTGCCTTGCAATAGTGTGCTAGACAACAAGGGAAACTGAAAAGAAACCTTATTGAAAGTATATAGGACACCGCAGTCAATCGAGGTGGCTGTCTATCAAATCCTGATCTGCTATTAATTAATTGAACATTTGATTTTCTCTTAGTACGAATTCTATATGAGATCCACATTCCGAGCAAAACTTTAAATGTATATAACATCATTGATTCTTCTTGAGGATGGTCCTTCTTATCCCTTGCCTTCCAGTGAGTCTGAGTTGGTTTATTTTGCTGACTCATATCTGAGAAAAAATGAACTATCTTTCCTTGACTGAGCCACTCAGTTGAACATAATGTCTTCAACATTCATCCATTCTTCTGTCCTTTTATTTTTTTTTTTTTTTTAAT
>NW_022196911.1:36396313-36399258 GCF_008632895.1 Mastomys coucha | reverse complement strand
TTAGGAACAACAGATCTTATCTTCTTCTATTTTGAAGGACCATTTCTGAGAGGGAGGTGAGTGATTCTGTCCTTTTAAAAGATTAATAATATCTCATGTCTGTATATTCCACACATTCACCATCCACATATCTACTGATAGAATTTTATGTTGTTACTCTATCACATTGCAAATAACCATATTTTACTACACTGAACATTTGAAGCTAGTATCTCTTCAATGCCCTGATTTTGATTCTTTTTGTGTAAATATCCAGAAGTGAGATATTTCTTAGCCAAATAATAGCTCTGTTTTTAATTTATTGATTCTTGCCATGTTGTTTTACACAATGACTACTGTTTTGCTCTAATGGGGAAACAAGTTTTAATATTTTCTACCTTTTTTACCAATACTTCATTTGTCAAAATATTCTTCCCAAGTAATAAACCATCTAATAAATACATGATGATATTTCCTTATGTGTTTGTGTAAAAGTATCTGCTTCTTTGGATTGGTTTGCTTTGTTTTTTCTGTGACAAGTTCTCACCGTATACCCCTTGTTAGCCTGAATCTCATAGTAAGGCCCACATGGACTTTGAATTTATAATCCTCCTGCTTCAGCCTCATCATTCAGGGATCATGAGCAGAGCTAGCATACCTAGCTTCTGTGTGGTTTTGACCAGAGTTTCCATGATATGTAGTGACACAGAACATCTTTCAGATACTATTGGTTCCATTTGTATTTTCCTTAGGCAAATAGCTCCTCAAATCTTCAATCATTTTTAAAATGTGTTTTTATTTTTACCTTTCAATCGTTCCTCATGAATTTTAAGATTCAAGATATTATCTGATATGTAGGCTGCAGGCATCTCTATTGCCTAGGTTGCATTTTATTTCTTTTTATTTTTTAATATTCAGAATGTTAATTTGCCTCAGTATGACTTATCTGCTTTGTTTCAATTGTATTTGTTTTTGATATTATGTTCACAAAATTCATTCCAAGATTAATATCAAAGTTTCTCATTTGCAATCTTTGTGTGTGTGTGTGTGTATGTGTATTTTTTGAGTTTCATAATTTGATCTCTGCTTTAGTGAGGGTTCTCTAGAACAGAACTGATAACTGATAGATGTGAATACACACATATATGAATAAACAGGATTTTTATCAGTTAGTACAACGAGTGACTATCTACCAATGGAAAGTCTAAGAAGCCAATAGTCATTCAGTCCACAAGACAGGATGTCTCAGCTGGTCTTCAGTATATGCGAGAATCTCAAAAAATGTCAGTAAAGGAAGAAACTTACTAAAGAGAGTGAGGGCAAGCAGACAAAACCAAATGCTTTCTTCCAAGTCCTTCACATAGGCTACTACCAGAAGATGTGGTGGATTTGAGGAGGATCCTCCTTCCTCAAAAGGTCTGTTTCTAGGGTGTGTCTTCCTTCCTCAAATGATTCAATTAAGAAAAATCTCTCATTCATGGTCCCAGATACTTGGGTTTAAACTAACTTCATGTAGTTAAGTTTGCAATCGTGAATAGCCATTATAGGCCCTGATATCTATGGTTTTTAGCATGTAGACACTACAGTTGAGGACCTTGACTTTTCTTAATTGTATATTCTTGTCACATTAGTCAGATATGAATTGGCAAAAAATCTAGGGACAAGGATGGTGGTAGAGCACTTGTCAGGAATGTGCAATCACTTTCACACTTGTGCCCAGTATCACATATACATGTTCAAAATCACTCGGGTACATACATGTTTCTACACTATGCATCCTGTTCTGATCTATACTGATCTATATATGTCTGTCTTATGCCAGAGTTACTATACCTTTATACTATATTTAAAAAGCAAGAATAACGATGAATCAAGCTTTTTTTTTCTAGTTCATTCTAAAAATTGTATTCTTTTTTTTTTTCATTATCTAATGGCTGACTTTATTGAATGCTTACTAAATCACCAGCCCAGTATTTAAAGTTTTATGTTTTCATTTTTATGCCTATGAAACATTAATTAATTTCTTTTATTTATTTCCATTTTATAGAAGGAAGTAGTTTATATATATATATATATATATATATATATATATATGCATATGTACACATACACACATATATGTATATGAAGAAGAAACAATAATGGAGATGGAAAAGTGGTTCAATTGTTAAGAGTACTTTTGTAGTTGCAGACAAGCCAGGTTTGATCTCTAGCATTCACAGAGTTTCTCACAGCAATCTGTAGTTCAAGTTCTGGGGATCCAGTGAGCTCTTCTGTGGTTCACAGGCACCAGACATGCCTTTGGTGCATATATATGCCCACATGCATGCAACACCCACACACACAAAAAAATAAAAACAGCAATACTTTAGAGAATAAGAAATGAACAAAAGGCAGTTTGGACTCAGTATAATCATTCTAGTGACCACACTATTAATAAAGACTAGCCATTCAGTTGAGGCCACATACAAATTAAGGACAGACAGCAGGTCACATTTCAGGTTTCCAGTAGCTAACACACATGTTGAATCAAGCTTTTATCTTGCTCAGTATTGTTATGGTTAGTCAAAGGGTTTGTTTGGTTTTTTTACTTATTTGGTTTCAGCATATTTTCTAATTCTGTAAATGACATCATTTAATCTTTTAGTAGAGATTACAACATATGTGTAGCTTACTTTAGGGGGCATGCGCATTTAACACTTTTTAACTTTTCTAAAAATGTATGTGTTTGTCCATTTCTATGTAATATTCCATTTCTTTTAAATGATGTGTAGTTTTTAGTATACATGCCTTTTACCTCTGTCATTCTGGCTTTTTTCTAAACTTTTGATTCATTTTATATTATTATACATGAAATAATTTTCTTAATTTCCTCTTGAGACAGTATAAGGAAACATAATGTGTGGGGAGCCGTGAATCTTGAGAGGCATTCGCCATGGCAAGATGGCGCCTACTTCCGCTGTTAA
>NW_022196911.1:36387997-36391935 GCF_008632895.1 Mastomys coucha | reverse complement strand
TGCTGCAGAAGGAACCTAGAGTGTCCGCGTGTCTTCTTCCCGGCGAGAGGACCACGCGGGCTACAATAATGAATACTTGTATGTTAGTTTTATACCCTAAAGTTTAGTCAAGTTATTTATTATTTCTGACCATGCTTAGCATTGTTTTGTTATTGTTTTCTAGATATTTCTATTTGTAAACAATAAAAGAATATTTCCTTTTATATTTTAATACCTTTACTTTTTGTTATTTGATCATCTCGCTAAAAATTCTAGCACTATATTGAGTGGAAACATGATATATTTGCCTTATTCTTTATCTTAGAGTGTCAGTTTTTGTTTGTGGGCTTCTTATGTATGGCATGTATTATATGAAATTAAGTTTTGTTTTAATTTGGCTAGTTTTTTTTCATTAAAAGAGTATTCAAGTTTGTTACGTGTTTATTCTACATCTACTGAGATGCCCATGTGATTTCCCCTCTGTTTTGATAATTATGCACATATATTAATGGTTTTTTTATATTGAGCATCCTTTGTATCCCAAGAATTAATCCTACTTAATAATGGTATATGATTCTTCAGTGAGAATGAAATTTTGCTAGTATTTAATGGATAGTTTTTGTATTTATAATTCATCAAGGATATTTGCCTCTGGCTTTCTATTCATGAAATGACTTTTATCTGCCTTTTGTAGCAGAATGTCTGGTTCCACAAAAGAAGTTTTAAATTATTCCCCATATCTATATTATTAAAGAGTGTAGCATTTTTTAAAGGAGTTGCTTTTTAAACTACTGGATAATATACAAGTCTAAAGCAAGATGTAGTTGAAGATCTACTTGAACCTTTGACCCTAATGTCTGTACCCCTTCAGTGCTGGAGTCCAGGTGTGTGTCTCTATGTTTAATTTATATAATTTATATGGTGTTAGGGTTCTAACACAGAGCTTCTTGAATGCTGGCCCAGTGTGCTATCCTCTATATTCAATAATTAAAAGGAGATTTTAATGTTTTGTTGAGAATTTCTTTGTCTTCATCTTATTTGATATTATTTGAATTCTGTGTCTCTGAATATCCAGTATGTTATCTGAAATGAAGACTTTCTTCACTATTTTAACTTCATTTTCTGCTTTTATAAAGGCTTCTAATGGCCACATCTTAAGTTTGCTCTTCTTTCCTTGATTTATTTTGCTTTTAAATCCATCTAGTGACTATATTTGTTCAGTATTTATATTTTCTCCATTTTTTCTGTCAAATTTATAAAATTTTTCTATATTTTTCTTGAAATTCTGACTCCATTCATATCTTGTTTTGCCTACACATTAGAACATTCCTAACAGTCAGTTACCTTGCAATTACAGTAAGGTCAGTAGGTTGGTTATCTTATTCCTTTATTTGAAACAAATTTTCTTGTATTTACTCATCTCTTCATTTTTCATGTCTTCATTTGTGATGTCCAGTAATTGGTCAAGTCTCCTTCTTTTTCCAGTACTTAGGAATTATGCTCCTGTAGAAGACTTTCACACATCAGCAGGTATCACATTCTGAGCAGCTTCTCAAACTTTCATGCTGGCATAACCAGCTTTCTTTGCTCTTAGCATCCTGTGAGATATGTGAGATCATAATAAGACCCATGCCCTTTCTTCAGCCATCCTCTAAACAACATAGGATATTAGATGTTCTGCTTCCTCCTTCATAAGGGAGAACCTAAAAGGTAGACTTTGTATCTATTTGTTGTGTGTTATATTACTGAAGGGACTATGGGGACCATGAATCTCAATCACTATCCTTTTCTCATTGGCCCTCAGACAGTATAAAATTCTAAGATCCAGCAGTGCTGTGAAACAAAATAAAGAGAGGCTAGCACTCTGTCTAGTTCCTGGAAAGTTGAGTTTTGGAAGTATATTCCATTATTAGTTCTTCCTACAAGAATCTATAGCCTGTAAGTATCAATCTTGATCACATTGACCTGTGCCAGGGATGAGGATTGTGTGATGATTTCAGATGCCTGCAATTTCCTTCTTATTTTTGTACTCACCTGGGAAGCAAGAGCTTCTTAAGGAACACCCCAAAGAAGATCTCTCAAAGGAAATCTATGCTTAATAACAGTGTGTTTGTGGAGAGAAGAAAGGTCTAAGACTTCATATTCTACTATTTTCCTGATATCTCTCCCATATTTTTTTTAAAACAAACATTGAAAATAAAAATTCATGGTTAGAAAGTTAATTATGCAAACAAGTAATATGATCAGGTAATAATGAATAGACAGGCATGGGCTCCAGGCAAATGGGTCAGGCAATATTCTACTAAAATAGAATATGGCCACACAAGGCAGAAAACTCAGAAGTATTACTTTCTATATGAGACTTAGTATTCATTTCATTTTGATACCACAATAAGGTGCCCCAAACCTATAAATTAAAGATGATATCCTCACAGTTGCTTAGGTCAAAAAAACTTGATTCAGAATGACTAAGTTCATTTCTTAGACTTTTTCAAGGCTCAAATAAAGCTGTAAATTGAATTCCTTTCTAGAGACTCTAAGCATTAGCTGCTTCTACAATAGCTCAAATTTGATCATATGAATTTGTTTCCAGCTGAAGGCTGATGCTCTTCTTTCTTTCCTTCCTTTGCTCCTAGAGGCTGTTCATATCCCTTTTCGTGCCATCTATGGAGCCTTCTCCATCAGTGGTGAATTAATTGTCTCTCACACCTTGAATATGATTAGATTTCCTTAATCTTATGCTTCTTGTCTTCAGTTCATGGGATTATGTTTCACCAAACTGACCTTGATGAAAAATATATTTTAATTTAAGGTCGGCAGCACCTTAATCCTGTCTGCAAAGTCCATTAACCTTATAGCATACTCTCAGATTATTAGGGATAAGGGATGGACCGTTTTTAAGAGCCATAACTGTGACTTAGTCTCAAACCTAATGCACTGGCCAAATAGTTGTGAATCTGACATAGGTGAGACTAGACATAGCTGTGAGCTATGGTTCTCACACTAACTCAGAATCAATATTTGTGGTTTCTAGTTTAGGAAAGTAACATTACCAACAAATTGTGTTATAATTGTGTTTCAAAGACATTTTAAAATAGAAACTCCTTAAGTTAGTTGACAGTAAAATAAATATATTATTAAAATCAAAGTAAATAGTAAATATTAGATATTCATATTTATTCAATATTAGACTTACTGTAGCTGCTGCTTTTATACGTGTTTGTTAGTCCTCTATATTATTCAAGGTCCTTTTGTATATAATTTATTCATACTTGAAAAATTAATCAACAATATTTGTTTACATTATTCTTTTTATCTGCAATATAATACACTCATTACTATTATGTATGCTACATCAAAGGAAGATTAAAGAACTTGTTTTTCTACTGGATTTGGTTTATATAATCTAATTTTTTCTTTTTTTATTGGATATTTTCTTTATTTACATTTCAAATGTCATCCTATTTACCAGTTTCCCCCCTCCCAGAAACCCCCTAACCCATCCTCCCTCTCCCTGCTTCTATGAGGGTGTTCCTCCACCCACTGACCCATTCCCACCTCCCCACCTTCAATTCCCCTACACTGAGGCATCTATCAAGCCTTCACAGGAACAAAGACCTCTCCTCTGATTTATGCATGATGAAGCCATTTTCTGCTACATATGCAGCTGGAGCCATGTGTACTCCTTTGTTGATGACTTAGTCCCTGGAAGCTCTGGGAGGTCTAGTTGGTTGATATTGTTGTTCTTCCTATGCGGATGCAAACCCTTTCAGCTCCTTCAGTCCTTTCTCTAACTCATCTATTAGGGAACCCCTCACTCAGTTCAATGGTTGCCTGAGAGCCTGCACCTCTGTAATTGTCAGGCTCTGACAGGGCCTCTAAGGAGACGGCAATAATCAGACCCCTCTATGTGCAGTCCTTGGTTGGTGGTTGAGACCCTGGGAGCTCCGAGGGTACTA
>NW_022196911.1:36376431-36387194 GCF_008632895.1 Mastomys coucha | reverse complement strand
TAAAAAAAAAAAAAAAGGGAGACAGCAATATTAGGCTCCCTTCAGCTTGCACTTCTTGGAATCCACAACAGTGTCTGGGTTTGGTAACTAAATGGGATGAATCCCCAGGTGGGAGAGTCTCTGGATGGCCTTTCCTTCAGTCTCTGCTCAACACTTTATCTCCATATTTGCTCCTGTGAGTATTTTGTTCTCCTTCTAAGAAGGACTGAAGCACCCACATTTTAGTCTTCCTTCTTCTTGAGTTTCAAATGGTCTCTGAGTTGTATGTTGGTTATTCAGAGCTTTGGGGCTAATATCCACTTATCAGTGAGTGCATACTATGTGTGTTCTTTTGCTATTGGGTTACCTCACTCAGGACGATATTTTCTAAGTCTATTCATTTGCCTGTGAATTTCATGAATTCATCATTTTTAATAGCTGAGTACTACTCCATTGGGTAAATGTACATTTTCTGTATCTATTCTTCTGTTGAAGGACATTTGAGTTGTTTCCAGCTCCTGGCTATTATAAATAAGACTGCTATGAATATAGTGGAGCATGTATCCTTATTACACGTTGGAGCATCTTCTGGGTTTATGCCCAGGAGTGGTATAGCTGGGTCCTCTGGTAGTACTATGTCCAATTTTCTGAAGAAGCACCAAACTGATGTCCAGACTGGTTGTACCAGCTTGAAATTCCACCAACAATGGAGGAGTGTTCCTCTTTCTCCACATCCTTGCCAGCATCTGCTGTCACCTGAGATTTGGATCTTAGCCATTCTGACTGGTGTGAGGTGGAATCTCAGGGTTGTTTTGATTTGCATTTCCCTGAAGACTAAGGATGTTGAACAGTTCTTCAGGTGCTCTTAAGCCATTTGATATTCCACAGTTGAGAATTCTTTGTTTCTCTCTGTACCCAATTTTTAATAAAGTTATTTGGTTCTCTGGAGTCTAACTTCTTGAGTTCTTTGTATATATTGGATATTAGCTATCTATTAGATGTAGGATTGGTAAGGATCTTTTCCCAATCTGTTGGTTGCCTTTTTGTCCTATTGACAGTGTCCTTTGCTTTACAGAAGCTTTGAAATTTTATGAGGTCCCATTTGTCAATTCACAATCTTAGAGCATAAGCCATTGATGTTCTGTTCAGGAATTTTTTCCCCTGTGCCCATGTGTTTGAGGCTCTTCCCCACTTTCACCTATATAAGTTTCAGAGTTTCTGGTTTTATGTGGAGGTCCTTGGTCCACTTGGACTTGAGCTTTGTACAAGGAGATAGGAATGGATCGATTTGCATTCTTCTATATGCTAACTGCCAGTCGAGCCAGCACCATTTGTTGAAAATGTCATTTTTCCACTGGATGGTTTTAACTCCTTTGTCAAAGATTAAATGACCATAGGTGTATGAGTTCATTTCTGGGGTTCATTTCTGGGGAACTTCAACTCTCTGAACACAGAAATTGAAGAAGATCTCAGAAGATGGAAAGATCTCCCATGCTCATGGATTGGCAGGATTAATATAGTAAAAAGACCATCTTGCCAAAAGCAATCTACAGATTCAATGCAATCCCCATCAAAATTCCAATTTAATTCTTCACAGAGTTAGAAAGAGCAATTTGCAAATTCATCTGGAATAATAAAAAACCTAGGATCATGAAACTATTCTCAACAATAAAAGAAGTTCTGGTGGAATCACCATCCTTGACCTCAAGTTGTACTACAGAGCAATTGTGATTTTAAAAATTGCATGGTATTGGTACAGTGACAGGCAGGTAGATCTCCTGTATTTCTTTAAGGGAGTTATTTATGTCCTTCTGGAAGTCCTCTATCATTGTCATGAGAAGTGATTTTAGATCCATCCCTTGTGATGGTGTATTCATGCCTTGCTATGGTGGGAGAATTGGGTTCTGATGCTGCCAAGTAACCTTGGTTTCCATTGCTTATGTTCTTATGCTTGCCTCCTGCCATCTGATTATCTCTAGTGCTAACTGCTTTCGCTATATCTGACTGGAGCCTGTCCTGGTTGTCTGAGAATTCCTCAGAGTCCAGCTGTTTCTGTGATCCTGTGATTCTGGGACCCTGTGATCCAGAGATTGTGGATGTGTCAGAGTTCCTAGGAGTCAAGCTGCTTCTGGGACCCTTAGATCCTGGTGTGACCCAGCTCCTGGGATCCTGGGCGCGCTAGAGCACCTGGGAGTAGCGCCTCCTCTGAGTGCTGTGGGACTGGCTATATAATCTATTAAACATTTTAACTAGGTAAGGAGATAGAATTAGCAGTAACCCACAGACTAGTGTGTCATTTGTTTATTCTCATTTGTTGTAAGATAAAGTAGACTATGTAACTATATTAAAGTGCATTGGCATTATAATCCTTATTATAATTTTATTTGATTTTGTAGTTTTAAATGTCACTACAATTCTGAAAGGTTGATGGTATAAAAATGAGAACTCACAGCAGCCTTGGGTAAGACTGGCTAGAGGACTTCCACATCTGTTGCCTCGTTTTGCTCATCGTTAATACTTGTCTTTAAGCCTCTCCTAATGTCATGGGAAACAAAGGACCAGGTAAAATACTAAACTCTGAGACCAACTTTTCTCCCTTGTAAAATGGGTTTGAAAACTTAGTTTCCTACTTTCCATACATTGCTCTGACAGAGTACATGTATGTAAAACATTTGGACATAGCAAAACAGTAATATAATTCTCACTGAATCTCATGTGAATAGGTCATGCAGTGTTCATTGCTCAGCTTAGGAATTCTGCTTCAGGACGATCATAATCTAATTCCTATCACTTTTGTAAAAAGATACCTGCTCATGTTATTCATTATCAAGGCTCTTTTTAAACTTTCTTTTTAGTACTGATATATGTCCAGATACTGAGTTATAGATTTGCATTATTGCATTTAAGATTGATTTAGTTCATTATGGTTTTTAATGATTCATTTCTTTATAAAATCATACAATTTTAAGTAGAATTTCAAACATGTAAAAAATATGTGAAATAAAAACACACATAAATATGAGTATATATTCTTAGGAAGCCTAAAAATGAAAATTTGTCATACTATGTGGGTGGTTGTCCTTTTTAGTAGCAATATCTGATCTCTCATAATGTCAATATAAAAATAAATTACTAAAACCCCTAAAGAATTTACAAATATATTATCACAAAATGCAAAACAATTACAAAAATAGTATTAGAGTACACATACCTTGATGGTAACAAATAGTTCTTTAATTGGACTTAAGGATAATTCAACAAGAGAGAAACTACCAATTGACTTTCAAATACTCAGTGATCAGTCCTGAAATCGTAGACATAAAAGTAACATACAGACAAAGCAAGCTACAATGCATGTACATATGTAGGAATATACACAGATACACACACACACACACACACACACACACACACACAGAGGTAATGATGAAAGAAACGGAGCACAAGGGGGTGTGCAGGAAAGGCTGAAGGAAGTAAAATGAAGGAAAATGTTGATGTAAATTTCAAAAAAAATATATGTATATATATACTTTTATCATTAAGGAATGTCAGTAATCTCCTTGGGTCCTTTCTCTAGCTCCTTCATTGGGGATCCTATACTCAGTCCAATGAAGGGTTTGCAGCCCCTTAGGAGGAACAACAATATGAACTAACTAGTACCCTCAGAGCTCCCAGGGACTAAAACACCAATCAAAGAGTATGCATGGTGAGACTAATGGCTCCAGCAGCATATTATAGCAGGGGATGGCCAAGTTGGTCATCAATGGGAGGAGAGGTCCTTGGCCCTGTGAAGGTTCTATGCCCCAGTATAGGGGAATACCAGGGCCAGTAAGCAGGAGAGGGTGGGGTGGTGAGCAGGGGAAGGGGGGAGGGGATAGGGTTCGTTTTAGTTTTAGGTTTTTTATTTTATTTTATTTTATTTTTTGAGGAGAACCTGGGAAAGGAGATATTGTAAATAAGGAAAACATCTAATAAAAAAATAAATTTCAGTAAGTTTTTAATATACCTTTGCCGAAAGATTTGTCATTTTCAAATAGAATTTTAGAAATTATAGAAGAGCTATAGGCCACTGGAGCAAGCCAGTGTACATCGTGGTGTGGTTCATGGGGAAATGTTCCATGCAAACCCAAAGCATGGCTGCTATAAAGTGTGGGACACCCCAGCAGGGCTACTCATAGTGACTCACAGTCACCTTCTGTTAGTACAATTTCCATCATTGTCATTTAGTTATATACTTAATTTCAGAAAATATTCCTATTATTAAAAAAATAAGCAACAAGTTTAAATGTTCTTTCATTATAACTATCTATTTTGTTTTAATTTTAATAACAGAACAATAAGTCCTGGGGGTAATTCTAATGGCTACCTAACACAAATGCTTCAAATTTAGAATATGAACACAACAAGCCAAAGAGTGAGAAAATCTGTGTGAAGATTCCTCTCATTCACTCCAAGATTGTCTCAGTCTGAATCTCTTCTCTTAAAATATAATACTGTAAATAATGTAGCAAGGAGAAGAAAGTTTCATCCCACAATTATTCTTGAAATGTTAAGATGCGGTAAACACTGTTACTATACTTATATAGAAAAAGCAACAATGATAAAAGATAACAAAACACACATATCTATGAACTTATGAGAAACATGGTCTCTGCTCTCACGGCATAGACCAAAAAAGACACATAAAGAAATAGTCACAAACAACTCTGTGAACAAAATTACAACAAGTCCCACCAACATACAAAATAAGTGATCTGACATAGTGTGGGAAGTCTGTGAGTTGGGAAAACATATGCATGCAAGGGTCATATACATGCCAGATTTCCCCACTTTGATAAGTTAGAACATTCCTTTATTAAGGCCAAGACTCTAGGGAAAGATACAGCTGGTTCCAAAACTCTAAGTGAGCAAGCCAGAATGAAGAAGTCAGGTGTTCCAGTGCAGAGTGTCTAGAAGTAGAAGAGTGGTAGTTTCACTGCAACAGACAGAAAGCATCCATAAAAATGAGACTTTGAAGAAGTGAAGGCATGTGTTCATAGAAACACCATTGAAAATAGGAATGCTGAGGAATAAGAAACGTTTTGTGCAGCTGGAACCCAGACCTTCTCTACCTTCTCTACCTGCTCCCTTTGAGCCACTAGAACAATCAGTAGTGAAATGGAAGTCCAGCAACTGTTGCTTCGGCCTCTCCCCTTTCAATGGACAGCATGTGGGTATCTGAAGCCACTACCTGAGTCGGAAGGAGAAACAGTCGACCTTTGAATTCACACCATCCTTCCATCCTTCCAGCCAGCTGAGTTTGTATGCTAAGCAGTGTTCATCTGCATTCTTGAATCATAGAAAAAGCACCACATGCTGTATCTTGTGGCTACAAAGCTGTAACCTAAAGAACCCATGAAAACTATTCAGGTAGTGATACATTTCAATTGTTATTTCCTTCTAGTTTTTGGTTTCTTTATTCTTTTTTAATTATCACATAATTATAACATGTCTCCCTTCCCCTTCACCTCCCCTCCCATCCAGACCACTCTCTTTCTTTCTTTCTTTAAAAAATAAACAAGCAATAAAGGGCTAATAATAAAAGAAAAGAAACATGTACGCTGCACGCACACACACACAAGAAAAAAACAGAGGGAAAAGAGTCAAGAAAAGGTACAAGAAACAGATATAGACACAGCAACCCACTTCTTATCACCGTCAATAATTCCATAAAAACACAAAACTGGATGCCACAATGTATATGCAAAGGATCTGGGAGAGAGAGAGAGAGAGAGAGAGAGAGAGAGACTGAGAGAGAGAGGGAGGGAGGGAGGGAGAAAGAGAGAGAGAGATGGAAGAAGGGAGGGAGGGAGGGAGAGAGAGAAAGGGAGAAAGGGTGAGAGGGAGAGGGAAAGAAGGAGAGAGGGAGAAAGGGAGAGATGGAAAGACAGAGACAGAGACAGACAGAGACAGACAGAACTATAATTTGAATTATAAAAATAAAAGACCCTGAGAATAAATTATGTGACAATGACTCTCCAAAGACATCATTCTGTTGGACTTCTTTAGCTGGGCATATAACCTGCCCATTGAGACTCCTTTAGAGAAAACTAAATTTTCCTTTGTAAATTGTTATCAATTGGAGACAGCCTTTGGGTTGGTGTCAGGCTATGTATCCACTTCTCCATTCAGCTCTAGGACTTATTTGAAGCAGACCCATGTAGACCCTATGCATGCTGTCTCTGTGTGAGTACATATGTGCACCAGTCCTCTTGTGTTCAGAAGTCCTGTTTCCTCCATCCCTTCTGGTCCTTATACTTTCTTCTTCTTCTCCCATTGTGTTCCCTGAGCTCTGTGAGTGAGGGATTTGAGGGAGACATCCCATTTAAGGCCTCTATCTCTGAATATTATCTGGCCATGAGTCTTTGTATTTGTTCACATATGCAAGAGAAAGTTTCTCTGATACAATTCTTGGAATTTAAAAAAATGAACAAACGCTGATCACTGTAGCCTGGATAAAGACATTAATAAAACCATATTTAAGTATGCCAACATTTTATACTTGGGAAGTGAGCTCTCAGTGACCTGTTCTATGGCCTCCATTAAGTGACAATCATTCTGGGTCCCCACATAATCATCTATAGATTTAAGTTAATGTCCAGATGGGCTTTTTGCAATTGGGAAGCATGTTCCACATGAACTAATTTGACAAACAGAACATACTCATGCAACAATTTATCCCAAATAAAAAGACAGCAAGAACCTGGGATCCTTGCAAACAAGTCTTCAATATCAAGGAATGTCCCCTTGGGAAAATGGGAGCTTGACTACATATACCATATTTGTGTCACAGCTGAAGTAATCGCTAACTCATCCTAAGTTCCGTACTGAGAACCACAGCTGCACAGCACTAACACATTAAAAAAATCTGTTTTTGAGGGGCAAGGTAGTATGATTCCCAGCGAGACCTTTATATCCAAATGTGTTGCCTTCCTATGATCTAGGGTTATTATTTGGAATTGCAAGTGAGAAATAGGAAATAGCTGGTGTTTAACAAAAATCTCAAATGTTCAATTTAACCAATGAAGACTATGGAGCCAGATGCTTTGGTGAAAGCCTGCTAGCTCAGTAAGGCAGAGAAAATACCCAGCTGACCTCCTCAGCTGACATCTCAGAAGTGATGCTGGTCTCAAAAAGTCATCTCAAAAAACCTTCCAACTGATTGTCCCTTTCATTCTACTTCCTATGCATCTCTCCATGTGTTCTCCTGACTCCCTCTTACTCTCTACATTTTTTCCTTAATAATACTATGTTCACTTCCTGTCAACTCATTGCTTCTTCTATTTTTTGACCTAGTGTTGACTTCATACAATCCTTTTACAATATTTAAGCAGAAAGCTCTTGAATTAAAGGCATGTGTCACACTGCAACTAAAAACAGGTTTTGTTTTTTTTTATTTTTTTATTTTCAGTAAGTGGCACAATCTCAGGATTCACAGAGTTGTAGAGAGAATCTCTTGGGCACTGTGTGGAAGCATCACCTGTCAATAAAAACATGATGGCCTGTTAGCAAAAGGCGGGAGTTCCAGGAGACAGATTGGAGTTCTTGGAGAAAGTCAGAGATGGGAGGATTTGCCCTGGACTCTGAGGAAGATGGACACATGAGATTGAGGAGATATAAGTGAGGAGAGAGGTTAGCCTCATGGCAGACTTAGACTAGTATAAATGGGATAATTGAGTCACAAGCTAGCAGGAATGAGCCAAAGCTTATGGCATAGGCAATTTTTTTCATAAATAGTTAAGTCTTGAAGACTTTATTTTGGGAAAAGGGGTGCAGGTAGAAAAGCCCGCACCTACATAGTGTGATCAAATATCTTGCAACAAACTGGGTCATGTGAAGGCACCCAGAAATGAGTAATTAATGTGAGCTAATTTACATATGGCACTCACAGCTTAGTACATTTACAATTCATATCATTCTATATACTAGTATGTCTCTGTCTAATAGTGTGCAGTATGATAGCTACCATTTTCCCAGTGGATACTGTGTGCCAGGCACATTCTTAAATACTTTATAAATATAAGTTAATTTGTCAATTAAAAAAATCTATGCAGTATTTACTATTGATGAGTTCATTGTTTCAGAAGAAAATTATGAAACACAGAAAGCTTCCTTTTCAAAATCATTTAGGTTATATAATAACTAAGAGCAGTAGTTTTCAATCTATACAGCAGACCTCAAACCTCAAAATATACACTTAGGTCCATTAAGCTCTAAATCCAAGGATAGTATATTGTAATGTAATTGAAGAATAGGCATATCCATATTGAATACTTCTTTTATAAGGCTCAATATAGGATGCTTAGAAATGATTCTATAAAAGTTAAGTGCAGCTGGACCAGGTGTAAAGAATTCATGTTACAGAGAGAGATAGATGAGCTCTGGCAGGCAGGGCTTGGTCAGTGAGTAAAAGGCAGGATGAATCCTGCTGAGAGCCAGGCCAACTCAAGGCCTCTCAGAGACCCTGATGAAAGAACCAAGGGATAGCTCATCCTCTATCCTTGTTCAGGGACACACTTGTCAAAGTTCATTCTTGTGCTAGGGTCAAGGCCTCAAAGGAGTTAAACGTTCATTTCCTAAGCACTTGGCTCTTCCTCTAGAAAAGACTGGTGTTATCAGTCCTAAGGATGTTATGTGTTCAGTCTGTGATGCACTTGAGATACCCTGTGCTCCCTTTGTGCAATGTTGGTTGATTGGCTTTCTGTTGACTTGGTCCCATTGTGTGATAGCTTTCTGCTGACTTGTTCCCCATGAGAACTGTACATATGATGGTATACTTCTTAATAAACTTGCTTGGCCTAAGACTTAATTTGTATAAGATCTCCTGACCCCAACTTTTTTTTATCTTCTTTCTTTTTTCATCCTCTGATTTTTCCTCTTAGAAACTTGTCACTAGAATACAACCATCCAGATGCTGGTACTGGCCAGAATCTTCTGAATGGCTTTGAGGTACAAGGAACTAGAAGCCAGGATTTCCAGCTCTGCACAACGTTTATGCACTCACCCATTATATAATCTGTCCCAACCTTTTGACCTCATCTAAAGTGGAAAGTTATGTCTCAAATCCAGACTAAATTAAACTGTCAGAAGTCTCTACAGACTCTCAAATCTAATTGTGTCATTGATTAAAAATCAAAAACACCATCTTTAGCCATCAAAGCCAATATCAGTATTGCTTAATACTTTAAAATAATTTTCTGAAATTAAATTTTTGCTACATTTAATTAATACAAGTTAATTTATTTAATTCAAGAAAATTGAACACAAGCTATTTTAATTTTGACAGGAGAATTTGTTACCTTAGGTTTGCTGAATTGGCCAGCTCTTGACTATGAACTGTAAGTTTCTTATTTTAATGAAAAAGTGATTTCCAAATTATTTTCCTAGTATAATATTTTATTCATGGTTCAGCTTTGACTAAAGTAATAAACTTTTGCAAACAAGTTTTTCTATCTCTTTAACCATTAATGAAAAGCACTTTAAAACCCATTGCCTTCAGTAGAACTATAGCTGTAAGGTTAACAGCCGTTAGCATTATGTAGGGCAGGCAGGAACCTTCTGGGATTGTCTCTTTTCTCAAGGCACACGGATAAGTCATAGCTAAAAGTTCCAGGGTCTAGCCTCCTAACTTTATGATTTGGCTATACAGGAAGCTTTCCATGACTAGTAAATAACACTCTCTGCACATCTGTTTTGCTGCAAAAGAAATACATAAGCCACAGGAAGATTAAATCTAATTATTATGATTTCCATTTCTGGGGCAAGGCCTTTTCATAAATAATTATGTCTTAGTGCAACACTAGCACATTTCTAACACCAGCTCTATCGTTCATAATAATGAATAGATTTACAACTGACAAGCTCATTAAGCACAGAAGCTAATTAGTACTCTAACCAAAACACCACTGTGTGAACTGCTTGCTGATGTAATCATGGCATTTGGACTACAAAATTGCCCACTTTTTTAGCAGATGAGCCCTTAAGACCCAGCCGAAGGGCAAGAACAGGGTAGCTAGCATCTGCAAAGCTTGGAAAGGAGTGTTCAGGCTCCAGTGAAGCGACCCCAGAGAAGGGATGTATTCCTGAGAGTTTACATATTTAACACATGAAAATAGAAATCATAGTTTTCAAAAACATAGTACAAAAAAAGTGTGTAGAAATAAAAAGCACAAGAAAAGGACAGAGATGGCATGCCCACAGAGGAATAAAAATTTGAAGAAATAAATAATCAACATTTACTTAGTGTAGGTAGTATAATAGAGTAATTCCTGTCAGTTTTCAAAATGGCTGCAGAATTAGCTGTTGCTGATTTTGTATCTTAACCAGGCTTCCTTTTCTATTTGTTGTCTTTCCCTATAGTACTATGTACTACAGAAGAATTCACTAGTTTTTCACTTTGGAATGTGTGTGTGTGTGTGTGTGTGTGTGTGTGTGTGTGTAGTATGGATCTAAGCATGTGTTTTCACATATGCAGTTGAACATGTGTATGAGATCTCGTGCACATATGTGCATGCATGCAGAAGCCAGAGTTTGTTGTATCTTCCTCAGTCTTTGCCAAATTTATATATAAAGAGATATATTTTATGGGTTCGGGTAATCTATCTGTTCAACTTGTTCTGGAGAACTCCTGTTTCCTCCTCCCACATTCTAGGATTATGGTGCAGCCACCACATCTTTCTGGCCTTTGCACGGCTGACAGACATCCAAACTGAGATCCTCACACTTGCAAAGCTGGGGCTCCACCA